>NW_024412427.1:17553739-17600754 GCF_014898765.1 Herpailurus yagouaroundi | reverse complement strand
GGTATCTGTCTTTCTCTGTATGGCTTATTTCACTTAGCCTAACACTCTCCAGTTCCATCCACGTTGCTAAAAGATCCTCAGACCATGTGCACTTTAAGGCGGGAGAAGCACTGATCCAGGGGGCACAAACCAGAAGGAAAGATAGGATGTAAAATATCAAAAGAACCAGCTAGCTATACTCAGAAAAAAAAAAAAAAGGCAAAAAAGATGTTTTGTTTTGTTTTGTTTTTCTCAGAAAAAAAAAATAAGGTAATCGCAAGTTTAACTCAGGGAGGTAATTTTTTTTCTCCCTGGTAAAATTATAAGCAGGATCTGTTCACATAACACAGGATGAACGAGACTACCGGCCTAGGAGAGTTGTTACATCTGGTGCGCACAAAATTGGAAGGATCTGAATAATACAGTCTTGCTGTTCCTTTGTGCGTGAGCTAGGCCCAGTGGCTTCAGGGTCGTTTTCTTCCTTTGTGACATCCCAAACCCAAGGAGATGCATGCTGTTAGAAATTATAAAATGCCCATAAATGTCTTGCAGAGGGAGTGGGAGAGTGGCAGCGTTGGGACGGGAGGGAGAGAGACCACTGGCTTAGGCGAGAGAAACGGAAAACCCTGGAAAGGAGGAGGGGGCTTAGGAAGCTGACACTAGCTGAGGAGCTCAGACTTCTCCGTGGTTACGTGCAATTTCAGCCGTCTACAAACACAGCTCTCAGTAAGTAAAGAATAACTTTGTTGACCAGGAAATGGCCACCTATTTTTTTTCAAAAGGGAAATAGCTGGGGTGCCTGGGTGGCTCAGTCGGTTGAGCGTCCGACCTCAGCTCAGGTCATGATCTCACAGTGTGTGGGTTCGAGCCCCGCGTCGGGCTCTGTGCTGACAGCTCAGAGCCTGGAGCCTGCTTTGGATTCTGTGTCTCCCCTCTCTCGGCCCCTCCCCTGCTCATGCTCTGTCTCTCAAAAATAAGTAAATGGTTTTTTAAAAAAAAATGGAAATAGCTTTATTGTTTTCTTTCCTGATTATGAAAATTATACTTATTGCAAAGAAATTAAGAGTGAAGACAAAATGTGAAATGGAAAATGAAAATCACTTCAAACCCCAGACAGAGAACTATATACTAATATACTCACACACACGTGCGCACACACGTGCACACACAGACGTGCGCCATCCCATGCACGGAGTTTTACAGACCTGGTATCACATAAAACACTTTCTCAATGCCAGGCTCGGAGAATGTAGTGCTTTGTGCTCCTAAAACCCAAGGGATGGACAATTGAGATGGTCCTCTCTAGTTTGAGGGCTAGAAGTATACACAAGTAATTAATAATAATCTGAAAAATTTTTTAAGCTGTTTTATCAGGTCGACGCTAAAACAACAATATTCCTCCATGAAGTTCCCCTAGGTCAAGGTATATTTGTACAGCTAAAAAAAAAACCCCAAAACAACGTAGCAGGTCAACCTACCCTCATTTAACTAGAATCTGTAACCCTCTTTCATTTGCCCTAATTCTGTGAACGCAGAGAAAAATAGGAAATGGGGAGGGGGGTTGTGGGGAGTGACGGTTAATTGCTTCAGGGAGGCTGCTCTAGGTTGTAGGTGCCTGTGGCCAAAGCGCTGAGCTGGGCAGGGTCAAAGTCTTTAGATGGATGCCTTCAACACATTCCAGAGCTACAGGCGAGTCAATCCACCTAAACTGAGTCTCAGGGGCCCCGGGGGCCTCCTCAGTAGCCCCAGGCTTTGGAGCAGCAACCCCACCCACCTGTCTGGGGCACAACTGGTCACCCACCCTGCAGCCTGGATCAGTCCCTTAACTTACAGATTGCAGTCTAATAAATGCTTGCTGTGAGCCTCCACTGTGAGTCGAATGTTGACAGAGTGGCTTCGGCACTGTTCAGACACCAAGCTTCTTCCCCCGGTCTGGCCCATGTGCTCCTCCCCACTCAGAACCCCCACCTCTGGCTTTCTGTCTTACTAACCTTAAGAATAAGACCACCAATGATTCTCCTAGCAAAAAATGGATCTATTTGCGAATAGTAGAGAACTGCAATCTGGGACAAACAAGCCATGGCAAAACCATAGGTAAGTCCAACAAACAGAGGAGAGGACCATTGTTTTATGGAGAAGAAGGGAGACGTTGGGAGGGGTCATTTTGAACAAAAGTCCATTGAGGAGAAGCAAGATTTCACACTGGCCGAGTTAGGGGGTGTTCCATTTCTTGTGGGAGATACACAATACATCTTTTCCTGTTGGGACCTGTCATTGATATTCTTTCCTCTTGAGATTCTTCTGTTGGGGTCGGTAATTGACAGTTCTTGTCATTGACATTGGGTAGTAAGGCTCTCCCCACCAGCCTCCCCTTCTAGCACCCCAAGTCCACATTAGTCAGGTTTCTCTTTACTGTCACACTCTCTTCCTCTGGAACCTAACCCAAGACCGACCACCTTGGCCTTGCCTGATGCTTGCAATCTTTCCCTCTTCAGACTGCGGGTCTGCTTTGTCCCCACACTGCTTTCTTTGCTTTGAGATTTGGCATCAGTGCCCTGACCCTGGCCATAATCAAGCATCCTGTGACTCTTAGAGCTTTTAGCAAGAGGGTCCTGACAGTCCTTCCTTCCTCTGCTAGCCTCCACATTTCAGGTTAAGTTTTCTTGGGTCAAGGCCTTGGCCACTTCCCCCACCTCCCATTTCATTTGCAAAACTGATGTATCTGCATCAGGGAAGGTGGTGATTCAAGGGCATAAGAGAAAAGTTAAGGTAGTTTCCATTACACTAAGTGGGGCAGAGAAAGGGGGCAAATTTCTCCACTGGAAATCCCACAAATATGAAAATAGATGAGAAGGTGGCATTTTTTTTATGCCTTGCTCATCAGAAGATAAAATCAGCATCATTTCCCTATGCTGTGAGAACTAGGTTGGAGGTGTCCCTTTAGGAAAAGGTTTTTTTTTTTTTTTTTTTTTTTTTTTTTAAATATAGAGTTCTTGGTCACTTTCCCAGATTCTTTTTAAAAAACAAACAAACTCTAACCCAAAGGCGTGTGCGCACATGCACACACACACACACACACACACACACACACACAGATGCACACACTCCTAATTTGCATTGATTCTAACCAATCCTGACACTTTGGTTACCAGTGCCCTTGAGGCCAGAATGAGGACCTGGCTCCTACCTGCCTCTTCTTAGGCTAAGGTTGATGATGCTGAACATCACAGCTGAAGACTGCCAAGTGGTAGCCAAGTCACAGAGCTCATTGGCAGAGGAAAAACTTGGCAAACCATGGGTATCAAGAAGGGAAAAGACAATAATTGAGCTCTGGGTATTATTTATAGATGTCTGGGGCTGGCTTGATGTGGACTCCAAACAAGCAGTTGATTTGGTAGGAAACTCAAAGGAGGCATCTTGTGTCATGCTGTCACGAGAACCCTTGGGTCTGAGTGAATTTTTACCTCTTCCTTTGGCTGATCTGGTTCGTACAGTTATTTTCCTGTTTCTTCTTGTGGATCCTCTCAGGTCTGAAGGTCAACCTGAACTCACTCTCAGCTTCTTCTGCTGAGTGACGATGGCCTTAAACATAGATTTGGCTCACTCGTCAGAACAGTTCTTTGAAGAATCCAGTTGGGAAGATGGCAACATGGGAGGTGATGTAGCCAAGGTCACCAGGAGGGGTAGAGGAGCTGGAGCTAATCTTCCCTACAAGTCATCTGGCCTTGTTGGCCTTGCTGTGCAGAAATGCTGTGACTGTATCATGTGTCCTCTAGTCATGGCTGATGCTTGAATAACTGACTGTATGTCCTACCCCAAACCCTGGTTCTTGTGCTATTCAGAGCAGTCTTCGCTATTGATGGATCATCTTAATTTATTGTGTCACGTGGTTTTGTTTTTGGTTAAGCTTAACTTGTAGGACTTGGGCTTGAACTTGGGCTTTGAAATTGGGTAGAATAATACTGGAATAATATCTCCCTGCCACTTAATACCATAAGCTTAGTGAGTTTAACCTCCCGCTAAATCTCTCCGAAGAATTTTTGCCCTTTTATATTAGGCCGTGTTTCTGTTCAAATGCTTGATGTCAACTTTAATTATCGTTTGGAATAGTTACTCAGCTAAAAGGATCCGTTTCTTGCCCAAAAGGTAATTATGAGAATAAAATCGGTCCTATAAAGACATGTAATTTACTTGAACCTCTTTATAAGGCCGCCACAAGGATACAAGGACAGGAGGGTAACTCCTTTTGCAGGCACAAGAAAAAGTGGAGAGACACAGGAAACACACATCACCAGCTTCACAGCTGTCCTCAGACTTGATCTGTCGGGAAGGTTCCTTTGAAGCAGCCATTGGGGGCAAAGAAGAAAGGATCAGAGCAATACTTTCCCCAGGCATGGGCAGGAATGGGAGGTAAAATTTAATTTGCGACAGTTTCACTCTCATCACACTGATTGATTTGGGGACTGAGTTGAGCAAATTGGTTGTTGGCTTGGGGCTTCTGGAGATAAACCTCATCTTCAGCCATAATTCCAAGTCTTTTGGTGGCAAATCGATGCAGTGAATTCTGTTCAAAATCCAGCCAGCCAGCCAGCCAGGATGTTTTGGCATCATTATTGGAGTTTGACTGGATCATTGCCTGAATTCAGAGAATCTTTTGGTGTAGAACACCGATGTTGCTACTTGAAAATGGCCATTTTTAGCCCCCTGTAACTGAATTGACAAGGTATTTGGCTGTGGTATGGCCGAAACCCAGCCATGGTCATAATCTCTCTGGGTCTAGTCTCTTCACTGGTAAATCGGGAATGAAAACATCCACCTTGTTTCTCACACATGGATGTTGACACATCACATGAGAAAAGAGCGACCCTTTACCGTGGTATAACAAGAACACTGTAACTACCATGAAAGTTTCCAGAAAGGAGGGAAACGATCAGTCGTCACCAGTCCATGGCAGGACTGGGACCCTCCCAGGCAGACCTTGTGAAGACTCTGCCCTAGAGGTGCTGGAAGCTTCCTAATTGGCCCTTTTTTCTCTAAAGCACTGAGTGCATTGCAGTTCTTGGCAGGGAGCATACTTTTCCCTGAACTCACCCTACTCTTGTAACTTTGAGGTTTCCGTGTAGCTTTACAAGCACAGGCTTTGTAGGCCAGGCTCATTGTTTCTCTGACAATTCCTTAAAAAATATGGCACGCTTCTCTTCAAGTGGCTTCTAGTTGGCTCCCTGTGCCAGAAACAACATCCTATATTTTTCCCCCAAACGTATTCCCCAAGTCTGCTTGATTTCTTTGCTTCCCAACCTATACATTTGTTTTTTCCATTATAGGTAATGTACCTATATTGAGACCAGCTGAATCAATGGGCTTGAGAAGGCAACATTCTCAGTGTGACCCTTGCCACAGGTCTAAGCCCCATTGGTTTACTGGAAACTTCTAATGAGATTGTGCTGTTCAAAGCCTTTTTTGGCCTTATCTCTTAGGATTTAGGGTCCAGAAGCCGTCGGTCTTCCTAATATCTTAAGGCCCTTAGTCTCTGAACTTTATGGCTTTCACTCTCTGCTTATAAACCAGACACGCTTGAGTTCATCTCTCTCTCTTTTTTTAATTTTATTTTTAATTTTTAAAAATTTACATCCAAGTTAGTTAGCATCTAGTGCTACAATGATTTCGGGAGTCGATTCCTTAGTGCCCCTTATCCATGTAGCCCATCCCCCCTCCCACAACCCCTCCCGTAACCCTCAGTTTGTTCTCCATGTCATCTCTTTTTTATAGTAATATCTTCTAAGCCCAGCAGCAGCCAATACGCACTCTCACTCGGATTGTTCCACCAACTTCTTTAGAGCCACAGAGTCAGCAAGCGTGTGGTCTGCTGCCACGACATCACACCAACACGGGTCTCCATCGTTCCTTCCGCTACCTGTGTCACCCCAGCACTGCCGCCTGATTAGGCCAATGCTGTGCAATTTTAGTCTTTTGAAGATGGCAGCATAGCACTTCCTGGCACGCATTTTTGTGCTAGGTTGACTAGGGTAGACCGCGATAACAAACAGACTCAAACGCGTAAGAGCTCAACACTCGGACACTTACTTCCGATTCGCAGAATAGTTCAATCAGATTCCAGACCAGCAAGGAGATCGTGTGTGTGTTTGTGTGCGTGTGCTTCTCTGCCCCACGCAAGTCATTTTAGAGACCGACGTTTCCTATGTGGCTTCCGTGGCACTACCCCATCGTCCCATCAGCTGGAAGGGAAACCAGAGGGGGGAGGCTTTCGTGGGCCCGGACTTGCAGTGGCACACACCACTTCAGCTCATCTTCCTTTGGCTGGAACTCAGTCACATGGCCACAACTAACTTTAAGAGAAGCTGGGGGATGCAGTCTCGCCGTGTGCCAGCCGAAGGAGAAGAGACGGACTTCTGTAACCAGCCACAGTGTCCGCCATAGTGCTCACACATCTCATTCGTAGAGAACTGGCCTCCCAGGTCTATGAGGAGGAGAAGGTGAGGCAGTGTTGTGGGAGAGCCCCTTGAAATGTTAAGGCATTGGGGATAGCATAATAAAATACCACGTAAAATATAATCCAACAGAGAAACTGTCTCCATGTAGACTACGTTAGTAACTGTTTTCATCTGCTCTAGATCATTCCCATATGGAAAAGGATGCCTCTCCATCATCAGAAGTAACCTCCAGATACAGGCTTACACGCACCCAGGAACTGTACATCTAGCACATAATTTCTGGCACCTTTCACAAATTGTCATTGAGGAAGAATGTGTCAGCCTTTTATGCAAGAGCTTTGACAATAATGTGATACCTGAGCCAATCCTAGATACTCTGTCTACAGTAAAAAAAAAAAAAAAAAAGAGAGAGAGAGAGAGCTGGAAAAACGAACTGTCGCTTCTGCATGGCTACATACACACGCCCCGCATCTATGCCAACTTGGGCCATGTCTGTCTGTCTGTCGGTCTCTCTCTCTTTTTAATTGAAGTATAGTTGACACACAATGTTACATTAGTTGCAGGTGTACAAGGCAGTGATTGGACAACTCTGTGCATTATGCAATGTTCATCTGTCACCATACAAGGCTGTAACAATACCACTGACTATATGCCCTATGCTGTACCTTTCATCCCCATGACTTAGTCATTCCATAACTGGAAGCCTGTACTTTCCCATGCCCTTCCCCCATCTGGGGCCGTGTCTCTTCATAAAGAGCCTGGTGGTGGAGCCCAACCCTACAGGGAAATATTTTCGGAATGAATACTGGGGAGCATGTGCATCCCAGGATTCTTTGATCTCAGGAAGGGTCCAAGGGGATGCAGAGATGGAGGGAAGTCTTCTGGTGGCTTCTGGGATGAGAAAAGGAGGCAACCCTCGTCTTTGGAAATACCTGAAGCGTTAGAAAAATCTGGTGGCAGTGGAATGGTTTCTGGGGAAAAAAAATCCAAGCAGTTAAAGGGCATTTGATTAAGTGTCTGCATTTGAGGGCTAAAAAGAGACTTTTTTGACATGCAAGTCGTTGTAAAAGCGTATCTCATTTTATTCTTTTGATTACAAAACAATGTTTTCACTAAGCCCCCTCTCCTGTCTTCTTGAACCATATTAGCACAAAAATTGAAAGGTCTTGGCTACCTTCCCAGAACAAAATGAGGTATCAGTGTGTGTGTGTGTGTGTGTGTGTGTGTTTCTAAATCGTTGGAAAAATCCTTGTCTTTCTACTCCTCAAGGTCATCCAGGGGTATAAGCAAGTAGTGATTTTTTAATTTTTTTTTTTAAGTCAAAGTGAAGTATGTAACTTTAGCCTTAGACTATATTTCTTTTTTTTTTTTAATTTTTTTTTAACGTTTATTTATTTTTGAGACAGAGAGAGACAGAGCATGAACGGGGGAGGGTTAGAGAGAGAGGGAGACACAGAATCTGAAACAGGCTCCAGGCTCTGAGCTGTCAGCACAGAGCCCGACTTGGGGCACGACCTCGAGATCATGACCTGATCATGACCTGATTGCCCAACCGACTGAGCCACCCAGGCGCCCCTAGACTATGTTTCTTTATCTATATATGTGCTAAATGTGTGTGCATATAGGAAGTGATTCTCATGCAAAAAAAAAAAAAAAAGTAAATGGATCAGATCAGTACTTAAGGAGATGTGATTGCTTGTGTTAGTTCTAGTGTTACCAGTGATACTAATGGTGTTATTATCACTATTTAAACATCTTTTTAATTGAGATGTAATTGACATTACTATTAATTGCCAAAAGTATTAGTGTTAGATGCTTTAGTGAATGACCTCCAGACAGTAGACGAACCCTAAGAGTTTCGGTTTTATGTTATTCATGTTGAATTACCACTTAGTATAATATATCACGTGCTCAACACACTTTGTTTACGTTTATGCCCCTACACTCCCACTTTTACTCACATTCTGAAGGGGAAACATGCATTTTAGATGGAAGAAACAGCCTATACAAAGCCTTACAGGTAGAAATGAGCCTGTGATGGCCAGGGACCTCCTGTGGGATTTGGTTCCTCCAGTTATTTTGAAGATTAAAAAAAAATTTTTTTTTAATGTTTATTTACTTTTGAGAGAGAGAGAGAAAGGGAGACAGAGCATGCGTAGGGGAGGGTCAGAGAGAGAGAGACACAGAATCTGAAACAGCTCCAGGCTCTGAGTTGTCAGATGATGCCTGATGTGGGGCTCAAACCCACAAACTGTGAAATCATGACCTGAGCCGAAGTTGGATGCTTAACCGACTGAGCCACCCAGGGGCCCCCCCTCCAGTTATTTTGAAACCTGCACAGGGTCTGGGGTGAGGTGGGAACATCCTGGCACTGCCCTTTGGGGTTCTTCTTTGGGACCTGAGTCTGGAGATGGTTCAGTCAACGTAGGGAATCTGCATGAGAGGGTGGGGCGTCATTTGGGCCAAACCTGAGGCTACATGGGGGCATGCTCAGAATTCTGCGTTATTCTAGCACTTAAATATCCTTGCCCACTTTATGAACGGCCAAAAAAAGCCAACCTTACCTCAGTGGATGCAATTAGTGCTGTCAGCCGAACTAACACCCGAGATCATTTCCTTCATCAAAACTCAGTCCTTCCCTGAGCAGCTCAGAAATCCTGCTCAAGAAATGCTAGAAAGACAGATAGGAATAGGTGCTGCACTTTCAGAGTTTAAAACCTATTTCCGGGTTTCTTTTCTTTTCTTTGTTTTTTTTTTTTTTTTTTTTTTTTTTATGTTTGTTTTTGAGAGAGAGTAGGGGAAGGGCACAGACAGAGGGAGACCCTGGATCTGAGCGCAGAGTTTGATGCGGAGCTCGAACGCACAAACCTTGACATCATGACCTGAGCCCCGAAACCAAGAGTCAGACACTTAACGGACCGAGCCACCCAGGCACCGCCTACTTCCAGGTTCTAAGCCAATAGTCCACATCTGGGCTTCCAGCCGCGGGATTTTGTGCACTTGTCCATGTACACGTTTCCTCCCTAGGTGAGAGTTCTCTGCTTTCATAAGACTCTCAAATGGGTCCATGATCCTGGAAGTTTAAGGAGCATGGGTTTGGTACAGAGGCCGAGTGTAAACAGTTCAACCTTTGATTATATCGTGCTGTCCCCACATGGAAATGGGCCACCCAGCTGCTTCTCGCGCGCTCTCCCTAGAAGGGCGCACATCTCGTCTTCCACGCTGGCTAGAATTGCAGAGCCACCCCTCCTTCCTTCTCTCCCCACTCTTCTAGTCTCAAAAACCTCCGTACCTCGTCCCCCCCTTGACTCACCAGCATGGCTAAGGCCATAAAGCCATGTTCACAAGGACCGAACCAACCTTTCCCACTGCTTTAGGCTGCTCCCGTCTCTATGTTCCTTAGACTATTGGCTCCGTCAATAAAGTGTTGACATTTCGTGCTATCCTGGAATTTAATAGAGACCAAGCCTCGCCCACTTCTGCATGCCCTGAGGTGATATCCCAGTAACGCTTTCACAAATGTCACCATCCTCATTACCATTCATAACCAACATTCGTAATTATAACCATAACACCATATGTCATAAAATGCAGTTTCGTTTCTACATATGTCCAGATACGCTTTCTCCCGTAAGCCTGACGATATTGCTAGAGGCAGGCAGGAGAGGTGCTCCCCGTTTTTTCAGAGGTAAAGTAGCGGAGCACAGCCTAGAGAGACGGGCTTGCAGTCCCGAGGAAGTTAGAGGCAGGAGGAAGAATGAAACAGAGATCTAAATTCCCCTGCCTATGGGGCGCCTGGGTGGCGCCTAGGTGGCGCCGTCGGTTAAGCGTCCGACTTCAGCCAGGTCACGATCTCGCGGTCCGTGAGTTCGAGCCCCGCATCAGGCTCTGGGCTGATGGCTCAGAGCCTGGAGCCTGTTTCCGATTCTGTGTCTCCCTCTCTCTCTGCCCCTCCCCCGTTCATTCTCTGTCCCAAAAATAAATAAACGTTGAAAAAAAGAATAAATTCCCCTGCCTGCTCCGGGCCACACCACACCTTTGTGTACATTTTTTTTTTTTTTTTTTTTTGGACAAGGAGTCGGGCTTTTTATTTTAAGCCACTCCAAGGCCCTTAACTGGCATCTTGTTTTAATTATGCCACTTGCATGCTGAATTTATTACGGTTGCCATGAGAAGATTTGACGGCTTAAGTCACTCTGGAGGAAAGCACCAGAACCGGATTTTTAATTGGATTGGCTGAAGATAAATCAAGCATAACCACATGTGAATTTTTAAAATGCTTCTATTAGGCAAATAGAGCCAGCTTTTACCCCTGCACATTAGAGTTACTAATCATCTCCTATTCCTGATATTGTTTTTCTAGTCTTTTCTTTTCCTTTTGTCTGCCCGCTCTGCTGGAGACGCTGTGCCTCATGGGGTGGAAACGTGGATTATCGCATCGAACTTATTATGTGAAAATGCTGAATTGACTGCAGTTAGGACACAGGAGCAGGCTCTTTGCATCTCCATCTCCTCTCCTCTTCCTTACTCCCTCCACACTGAACCAAACCGGGACGCCAGGCAAAGCTTTAGATGGTCTGGAATGGGATTAAGAGCCGTGTGCCTAGTCCGTCACTCCCAAGAGGGAAGGTAAGAAATAATCATTTGGAAGTCCAAATAACCATTTGGAAGTCCACAGCTCTGAAATGTCTGCAACTCCACAAAGCTCTTGGACTGAAGGAGGTGACAAAGGCCCTTTCCCAGTGTGATTACTGGCAAACAACCCTTGCCTATTGGACCACCTTCTGCTGGTGACAAGTCTCCCCAGTATAGTGTCAAGGAGGTGCTAAATAAGGTAGATAATTGGGAATCGTGGAGGTAATCGTGTGGGTAATTCATACTAATTAACCCCGTGGACCACCAGAGCTAGCTGTGGGCAAACCAGTGCTTTCATATGTGCTGGATGATGCCATTTACAGTGCAGGGTAGTTGGTGGGGTGGGGAGTGGGGTGGAGGGTGCAGAGGCCTAGTTACCCCAGAAACCCTTTCATTTTATGAGATTGCGTTCTGGAGCCGATGTGGCCTGGGGAGCATACTGGAAAGAAGAAGGGGGATTACATCGGAAGGAACCGGCCCTGTGGGAAAAGAGGCTGGAACCCTGGACAGACATGGGCTGCTGGACTTGAGTCTTGGAGATGGACAGGGCAGCTCAGGGCCAGAGGGACACTGCGATTCTTAGCACTGGAACTTGCCATAAGAATCACACTTGAATTAAACCAGGCTCAAATAGTCTGGACATTGCTAATTGCACTATTTCCATCAGGCTATGTGGAAGAATGGCCACCCTTCCTGCATCTCTGGTGTCTCTATTAACAACCAGCCCCCTTGCCTCAGGGCAAACTAATGGAGCCATTAACTGTGATTTAACTATCCAGATCCTTTGATTTCAAGGAAAAATTCTAAGAGCCATAGGTGATCTTTTGGGCACAGTTGAAAAGGAAAACTTGATGCGAGTATGAATCGGATTAGTTCCTTATTACAACAGAAAACCTATTTTGAAATTTCTCATAAACCCAAACAATAAGAAATATTTTGCCAAACCGGGGTAGGAGATCAAATGGCTAAGCCGATGCTTCCTTGGGTACACTATGCCTCCAAAGCCTTAAAGAAAGGAGCAAATATGTTCTGCATTCTTTAAGTCAACTCAGGAAATATTTCTTAACTCCTCACTTTGTACAGAGCATGGCACTCTGGGAAAAGAATTTCAGCAAAACTCTATAGCGGGGGATGTAAGACAGAGCAAGCCCCAACACAGAGTTGGTATCTTTCCATTTGTGGAAGCTTCTTTTTTAGCCTGACAAATCAAAGAGAAGCTGGCATCTGACGCTTAAAAATGAAAAGATGTGGAAACCCACCATGACAGTCTCTGCAACCCCGGTTTCCTAAAACGCGAAAGCCCTCATGGAACACGTTAACTCCAACCCAGTTTTTCTTGGTTCCTAAGATACTTCTTGACTATTACCACATTTGAAAGATGCATTCATTTCTTCAGAAGCCTAAAATCAAGTGGCCCCAAAGACTGCCTACTGGTGTCCATGGGGAATATTCAACAGGGAGAGGCTTCAATAGTAGAGGAATTCAATATTGCAAAGTTTTCCATTCAGCAAACGGACATGGAATAGACCAAAGATTTGCTTCATGATGGAAAGAGAGGGTATCTGCTAGATAATTTCAGCAATATGGAGGCAGATCCCCTATTTCTCAACAGTGACTGGTCCCCAGACACAATTACAAAGTTGATGAAATTTGCCTTTAGGGACTTTTGCCTTGTTCTCTGCTCCATCCCTGACTTCCAGATGCCCTGCATTCTGGTCTACAGCATGCTGCCCTCGGATAGTTGTCTGTGGACGGTGATTCTGCAGCCAGTTGCCCTGGGACTTTTCTTCACCTTCCACTCCAAATCTGATCCCGTAGTCGAATGCTATTGTTGGCCCACTTAATTCTCCTGTGCTAAGAGGCTAGAGAACATACTGTTAAGATGTTGGTACTTTGAATTTTGTTGCACATTGCTTCACATCCTAACCCATAGTCAATTTGGACAAGTGTTCCACATGCGCTTGAAAAGAGTGTGCATTCTGCCGTTGTTGAACACAGTATTGTGCTAAAATCTCCACGATAATTATGGGTTTGCCTATTTCTTTTTAGTGCTCTCAATATTTGCTCAGGTATTTTGAAGTTAAATTATTGGGTACACAAAAATTTAGACTTGTTTAAAATTTTTTTTTAAGTTTATTCATTTTGGAGAGAGAGAGAGACAGAGCGTGAGCAGGGGAGGGGCACAGAGAGGGAGACACAGAATCTGAAGCAGGGTCCAGGCTCCGAGCTGTCAGCACAGAGCCCAACGTGGGGCTCGAAGCCACAAACCGTGAGATCGTGACCTAAGCCTAAGTCGGACGCTTAACTGAGTGAGCCACCCAGGCACCCCTAGAGTTGTTTTAGATTTCTGGTGATGCGTGCTTTCATCATTATGCAATATTCCTCTTTACCATTGGTAGTACTCTTAAGGTCTACTTTGTGTGATACCCACATCCTCTGTCTTTTATTTAACGTATACCTCATTATATTTAACTGCCCTTTTACTTTTTTAAAAAACGTTTGTTTATTTATTTATTTATTTATTTATTTTGAGAGAGAGAGAGATTGAGCACGGGAGGGACATAGAGAGAGGGAGAGAGATAATTCCAGTCAGGCTGCCTGCTGTCAGCTTAGAGCCTGATGTGGGGTTCCATCTCACAACTGTGAGGTCATGACCTGAGCTGAAATCAAGGGTCAGTCACTTAACCAACTGAGCCACCCAGGCGGACCACTGTCCTGTTCCTTTTAACCTTTCTGCATCTTTATACTTAAAGTGTGTTTCTTGTAAGCAATAGTTTTGTTTTGAAAATCTAATCTCACAATCATTGTCTTTTAATTGAAAGATTGTCTCTATATTTATATTTAATGGTATATTTGAATTTATGTTGGCTATCCCCCAATTTATTTTTTCATTTAGCTCATCTCTATTTGTTTCTTTTTTATCCCTCTCTTTTTTTTTTTTTACCAACTGAGTGTTTTTATAATTCCATTTCTCCTTCTCTATTATACTATATTCTTTTTTTTTTAATTTTATTTTAGAGAGAGAGACAGAAGGAGGGGCAGGGGGGGAGAGAGAGAGAGAGAGAGAGAGAGAGAGAGAGAGAGAACCTTAAGTAGGCTCCAAGCTCAGCACAGAGCCTGACATTGGGCTCAATCCCACGATCCTGGGATCATGACCTGAGCTGAAATCAAGAGTCAGATGCTCAACCGACTGAGCCACCCAGGTGTCCCTATATTCTATTTTTCAACATTACCAAAATGATAGCATTTATTCGTTATTTAGGATATAATACACATTGTATTTTACTGCTCCCTGGATGATTCGGAGGCTTTAGAACACTTTAACTCCATTTATAAACCAGGTCTTCAAAAATATTTAGACATCTGGGTTTTTTTTTTAGATTTGTATTATTCATCTTTTTATGACATTACATTCTTTTATTGTGATTACATTTGCTTTGTCTTTCTGCTATTTGGCATACAACTGGAAGCAATTTTTTAAGGAGTTCTGACCAGTGTGTTTTCTGAACCTCTCAAAGTCTAAAATTGGCTTTCTCTTGCTTTCCCACATGAATGACAACCTCTCTGAACATAAAATGTGGCATTTACAAACTTTAACCCTTGTTGATAACATGACTTTGTTTTTCATCGTGAGGTTTAAAGGAACTTTGCTTCAATATGGTTCAAATGTTTCCCAGTTTTTGTCCAGGGGCAGGTCTTTCCCCATTGATTTCACCTGTTACAGTTCTGTATTTATTTGTTTATTCCTTTTAAGAGACCAGCTCTGTGCCAACGATACCCCACGGAAAGATAACACGATTGCTTTCAAGGAGTGTCAAGGAGTGTCCTTGGGGATAGATAAATAAAATATCCTTTACAATTTAAAGGATTAAGAACAATGATATGGCAAATATGAGACAGTGTGGAATCCGAGAAGAAAAGCACAAAGCCCAGATAGAGATTTACCTGAAGCTGGGGCGCCTGGGTGGCGCAGTCGGTTAAGCGTCCGACTTCAGCCAGGTCACGATCTCGCGGTCCGTGAGTTCGAGCCCCGCGTCGGGCTCTGGGCTGATGGCTCAGAGCCTGGAGCCTGTTTCTGATTCTGTGTCTCCCTCCCTCTCTGCCCCTCCCCCGTTCATGCTCTGTCTCTCTCTGTCCCCAAAAAATAAATAAACGTTGAAAAAAAAATAAATAAAAGAAAAAAAAAGAGATTTACCTGAAGTAAATGTTTCCGGGAGGAAATTTGTGATCTTTTTCGCAACCACAATTCTCTCTGGATGTTGTTGTCACTAGTATTATTACTTATGAAACTAGCCTCCACCTCTCTGAAGGAAAACGTGATTGTCATTGTAACAAACACAACTTTATGCTCATGTCGGGGACCCGTGACAGGTTGCCCCCAGGGAACCTGTCTTCTCAACCAGTTAGCCCAGGTGGCGGATCTCCGAGTTATACCTACAGGAGGAGCTGGAATTTAATATTATTTGTGGCAATTAGTGACTGGAAGATTGTTCATTGGTCTCAGTGCATCCAGTTGACTGTAGAGTCAGGGCTTTTGAACTGTGCAGTCTCCCCTCCATGCTCCACAGATTTGCTGAAACACATTTCTATGGCCTGATCAAGCAGAATGTGATAAATGACTTGTATGACATCTTCAAATACTGATGGAACCATCCAAGTGCGACTTCTTAGCTTGTACATTTCTCACCTTCCTCCCCCAGCAATGCTTGTTTACAAAGACTAATGAGGCTAAGCGAATCATAAAAATTACCGTTTGTCTTAATTTGGGTATTCCCAGAAGAAGACAAGTTTTCAAGGGCAAGGAGTGAACTTGGAATGCGCGGCTGGCAAACACCAGCAGGGGAGCGGGGCAGTGAAACGGGGAAGGGAGGGCAGCCGATAAAGAGCAGAGGAGCCCCAGGGGACTTGGAGAAAGCCCTCGCCCAGAAGGCTGCAAAAACGGGCAGCTGAAAGTAGGCTGGGGCTCTCTGAGGTGGGGAGACAGAGGGACAGGGAGCCAGTCAGTGTCGCTCCTGGTTCTTCATGCTCTTCGTCCAAAATACACCAGTCTTCACAGAATAATTTATTAAAAATGAAAACCCCATTCCTTTTAGATCCTTGAGATCCTTTTAGATCCCAAAACCTTTTAGAGCCTTGAGGAATAAAAAACACATTTGAAGAGTTCAGGTTACATCATCTCTCCCTGGACCATACAGCAACTCACAAGGAGTTCAAGATGGTCCCTCGGGGCATCCTTACTTATCCCGTCTGCCTCCCTGCCTGAGCTAACTAACTCGCATGGCCCATTTTCAACCTAACCATCTGGGGGGGAAAAATCCATTCTTTCATGGAGGAAACATATTTGAGCAGTTCCTGTGCTCAATAGAACTCCTAGTGGGCCAGTCCGATCCAGTATAGTTCCATTGCTTTGTAGTCAGCCCCAGGAAAATAACAAAGTTAGAAAGATGAATATATGCAAACCATGTTCTCGAAAGTATAACAGAAACTAATAAACAAATAAAAGGTAAAGCGAATTTTGCACATGCTTTTTTGAATAGTAATTGGATTAAGGAGGAAATCAAAAGAATAAAGGCAGCTAATTGAAAAATAATTAAAATCAGGGTAATTCAACATTAAAAATTATGGGATATGCATAAACTCGATCTCACCCAGGCATCCTGCTGTCCTGTCTTTGCACTTAGCCTAGCTCTGGTATGGTTGCAAAGCAATGTCACAATTTCAAGCATCCTACCCAGACATGACAAGATCTAGACAAAGGAAGAGACTGCATCTTCCTTAGATTTTTTTTAAATATTGAGAGACTTTTGCCCACACCGGCAGATGCTGTCTAATATCTCATTGCCCAGCATTGGGTCACATGTCCATCCCAAAAATGACCAGCAAGGGAGCGTGGTGACAATCATTAGACATCACAGACAGCAGGTAGTCAATTATTCAAACTATCAGATTTTTAGAATAGAGAATCTATGTCTATTTGGGGTGTTTCAGGAGCATTTAAAAATTTTTTTTTTCAACGTTTATTTATTTTTGGGACAGAGAAAGACAGAGCATGAACGGGGGAGGGGCAGAGAGAGAGGGAGACACAGAATCAGAAACAGGCTCCAGGCTCTGAGCCATCAGCCCAGAGCCCGACGCGGGGCTCGAACTCACCGCGAGATCGTGACCTGGCTGAAGTCGGACGCTTAACCGACTGCGCCACCCAGGCGCCCCCAGGAGCATTTTAAACGTTTCCTCAGATGAGTTCTATGTATTTTTTGTTAAATTTATACTTACTTATATTTTCTCTTTCTACCATAAACAAAATCATCTCTGCCGTTACATTGTTGAACTCACTGGTGTTCTAAATGAAAACTGTGGGTTTCTACATATTGATTTTTATAGCCTGCTTATTTATTATAGTGTCTTTCTTGTTTGAAGAAGTTTCCAGTTAACTCTGCTGGATTTTCCAGGTGAAAGTCATACCATCTACAAAGAGGGATAATTTAACCTTTTCTTTTCCAATGTTTCCAACCTGAAATATTTTTCTTCTGTCCAGGAGAAGGGTCATACCTCCAATACAATGTTAAATGGAAGTGGGCCTCCTTATTGTATTCCTAATTTTAGTATTTATTAATTTCCTTTTTGAAAGTCTTTTTTAAAAATGAAAGTCTTCTAAATTTAAGAATGGGTCAAATGCCATTTCAACATCAATATATAAAAAATAACGTTCTCTTAAGATCTATTGATATGTTGAATTATATTCCTTTCCTAACACTAAACCCTTCTGGAATGAATTTCTGGAATGAATCCTTCTTGATCATGCTACTATTCTCTTAATGAACTGCTTAGCTGTAGTTGCTCTCGTTATATAAATTATTGATATAAAACTTTAGTGTGCATATTTGCAAATGAGATTAATGTGTGCATTTTCTTTTTTTGTACAATTTATTTTAGCTTTTGGTGTCAATGTTATACTCATTTTATAAAAAATAATTTGGAGGGGCACCTGGGTGGCTCAGTCGGTTGAGCATCAGACTTTGGCTCGGGTCATGATCTTGTGGTTTGTGAGTTCAAGCCTCCCATCGGGCTCTGTGCTGACAGCTCAGAGCCTGGTGTCTGTTTTGGATTCTGTGTGTCTCTCTCTCTGCCCCTCCCCTGTTCACACACACACACACACACACTCTCTCTCTCTCTCTCTCTCTCTCTCTCTCAAAAATAAACAAACATTAAAAAAAAATTTTAATTATAAATAAATAAATAAATAAAATAGTAATTTGGAGATTTTTCTTCTTTTCTTATGTCCTGAATGAGTTCAACTAGCATTATAATGCTCTATTCTTTAGAGGCTTGCTAGAATTATCATGTGAAATTATCTGGGCCTGCATTGGATGTTCTATGATTGCATGGAGGCTTATACTTTAAAATTGTTCTCTATTTTTTTAATAGAAATTAATCCACATAGTTTTGGTCCATTTGGTTTTTGTATTTCTTCTAGGATTAGTTTCAGTGAATTATATTTTCCAGGACAATTATCTATATCAGCCAGGTTTTAAAATTTCATTTATAGTTGCATATTTAAAACCTACTTGAATGAAATTGTGCAAATAGTCTAATTAAAAAAAAAAAACACTTTACTCTGTTGCTGAGGTTATTTCTCTTTACCCTTTCTTATTTTGTGTTTGTGTCTCCTCTCTTTTTACCTGCTTAAATCTTCTATTTGTCCATCTATTTTACTGATCTTTAAGAAAGAAATAGATTTTAATTTGTTAATCCTCTGTTTTTCTAACTTATTAATTTCTGCTTTTACTATTATGAAGTCCTTCCTTCTTCTTTTAATTTTTTTTTCTTTAAATTTGAGAAAGAGAGAGAGAGAGAGTGGGGGGGGGGGGGATAGGGGCAGAAAGAGAGAGAGAGAGAGACAGAGAACCCCAAACAGGCTCCATACTCAGCACTCATGCAGGTCTCCATCACATGATTCTGGGATCATGACCTGAGCCAAAATCAAGAGTTGGACACTCAGCCAAGCTACCCAGGCACCCCATTCTTCTGTTATTTTGTGTTTATGTTCCCTAACTTTTTGAGTGGGATATTTAATGCATTGATTCTCTTTGTTTTACTTTTCTCAATATAAATATCTACGGCTAAATTTTTCTTTATTTGAGATAGAGAGTACATGCAGGGGAGGGGCAGAGGGAGAGGGAGAAAGATCATCTTAAGCAGGCTCCATGTGCTCAATGTGGAGCCCAAAGTGCCGCTTGATCCCACGAAGCTGGGATCATGATCTGAGCCCAAACCAAGAGTTGGACTCTCAACTGACTGAGTCACCCAGGCACCCCTTATGGCTAAAATTCTTCTGAGCTCTGATCTGTTTTTGACCCATAGTTCTGGCATTTATTTAAATGATCATCGTTTTCTGCAGGGTGCCTGAGTGGCTCAGTTGGTTGAAGGTCCAACTTCGGGTCAGGTCATGATCTCATGGTTTGTGGGTTGGAACCCCGCATTGGGATCTGTGCTGACAGCTCAGAGCCTGGAGCCTGCTTCGGATTCTGTCTCCTTCTCTCTCTGCCCCTCCCCACTTGTGCTCTGTCTCTCAAAAATAAATAAATGTAAAAAAAAAAGTAAAAAAAAATAAATAAATGTAAAAAAAATGTAAAAAAAAATCATAATAAATTATCATCGTTTTCTGGAAATAATGTGTGTCTTAGAACAGGTTGCTATAACAAAATGTCATAAATTGAGTGGCTTATTAACCACTGAAATGTATTTCTCACAGTTCTGGAGGCGAAAAGTCTGAGATCATGGTGCCAGCACAGATGGGTTAGTGAGAGCCCTCTCTGGTTTGCAGATGGCTGACTTCTTGTAAACTCACATGGCAGAGAGAGGGTGAACTAGGTCTCTGGCCTCTTCTTAAGGCACTAATCCCATTCATGAGGATTCCATGGAACCTCATGAACTAATTACTTCTTAAAGGTTCCATCTCCAAATACCATCACTCTGGGGATTCGATTTTAACAGGAATTTCGAGGGGACAGAAACATTCAGTCCAAAGTTTATCTGGATAAACATGAATATACTTGCAAATCCCCTGGGTATTTTGTAAAATGCAGATGCCAACTGTGGGAAATAAGCCCACTGACCCAATCAGAGGAGGGACACAGAGTCTCAGAGCCCAGTGAAGGGAGGCTTGAATCAATGTTCTTGCAAGAGCAGGTGTCTGAGGAACAGGCATACTCCGGACAGTGACAGCAGGCAATTTATCTCCTAGTGTGAAGTCCCTCCTTTAATTCCTCATTGGCTGAGTACTACAGAGGTTACAGCCTTACCCGGAAGTGCCTATGCCCATGTAAGGCCAAAAAGTAGTCTGATTGGGACAACCGTACATTCCTTGAGATGACTCAGACACTTCAGTTCTTTGGCACACACTGATTGCAAAGACCACGAAAAATAAGCCCACGAAATGAAGAGGGGAAGAAGAACCAGGAAAAGAAGTGTCTAAGAGTTTGGGACTCCATCTTTGCTGGGGGGAGGGTTCGTACATATTTCCAATAGGTTGTAAACCTATTGCTAACAGCTTTTATTTGGTATATCTGAAAATGAATCATCTCACTTCTCACACTGACTCAGTAGGTCTGTGAGTCTGCATTTCTAACAAGCCCAGAGGGATGGAGATGATTCTGTCTACAGACTACTATTTGGGTAGCAAGAATTCAAAATAGGCTCTTCTTAAAATTCTCTAATCAGTTTTTTTCTGATGTTATGATTCTCTAGTTTTATTTTAATGTGATCAGAGAACGTTATCTGTATTATTTCTGCTTTTTGGAACTTATTGAGCTTTTCTTGGTGGTTAATATGAGGTCAGTTATCATGAATGATCACGTACACCTGTCAAGATGTACTCACACTTAATAGAGTATAGAGTTCCATCGATAACTACCTTATTGGTTATTAGTTTATGTTTTTATATCCTTAGTTAATTTTTGTCCACTTAATTGGTCTTGGACTTAGAACATTGAGTTAATTTTCTATTGTTAGTGTATTTGTCTTGATATAATATTACTATTAGGGGCTAAATAATATTTTATGTTCACATTGTCATGTTTATATAAACATTATTCACAACTGAGCATTGTAGCATACTACAATGTCTCGTTTCTTATTCTTTATTTTTCCTGAAGTTAATAATCGACTTGCTTTTAGTTTTCTTAGACTTCTTTTTGCCCTTTGCTAACTCCCCCTACATCTTCCAATAGCTTCTCAGTATGATTTTCCAAAAGATCACTCATATCAAGCAATCTATAGTTTCTATTTTTCTCTTGGATACCTGCCCTCTGGGAACCTCTATTCTCCTTTTATCAGAGTTAATAACACATTAGGCCTGATGACGTTGAGATGTATTTTTATTGTCATTTTGAAATTCCCTTTGTATTTCTCCTGGGTTGGATTCTCTGTTTCTCAGATCTCATCTCTTCCTCTGTCGTGGTTTATTCTTTCAATGTGATAGAGCACAGGGTGGGAGCTTGAAGTGGAAGACAAGCACAGACTTTGACTTCTAGTGCTTGGAACTTGCCCTGGGGGCTCTGTACAAATAAAATCCTATCATCATACCACATAGTAAAAGATTTGTCTGCAACAGGGAGAGAACATTTGGATCAGGTTATACAGAAAGGCAAAAACATTTGGGAAAATATATTGTCCGTGAAGATGGCTTTCATCTAGGACTTTGTCACCTCCAGAGTCACCTCTGTCTGTCAACTTTTGGTGTGTTTAGTCCAAACACTAGGCATCTGGCAGTCACAGTTGGACTGCTTGGCTTGTGTGCTAGCTTGTCAGAGCCCCATGCTACAGAGGCTCTTGCAGGAATCTGTGACTGCTTGATTAGTATGATTCCTGAGTAGAGATAGTCTTGCTCTTCTGTTAAATTCCTTAGTTGTCTTTGAGTGCACCTGCAGGCAGGCAGGCAGCCTTATTCTCTTTGGAAATTGCCAAAAGGCATGAATGCTCTTATCAGTTGACACTGAAATTCCACACCCTTTCCCCAGGCAAACCTTCCTGGGCAATTGTTTAGACTTTTAGTTTGAGCTTCCTATATTGTTCGCAGATTTAAAAGAAGTTGAGTCATCATTCTTAGAAAGTTGATTCACTCTTTCAGTCTGACTTGAACAAACTGGGCCCCCAGAAAGAAGTGTCAATATGAGTGAGATGAAAAATTGTCAGGACATGGGAAGCACTCTGCCAGTGTGGGACAAGAAATGAAGATAATGAGAAAGCGTGACAATTCCATGAAATATCAAGGAGTTGCTTAATAAGCCAAAGTCAGAGACTCTGCAATAAATACTCATGTCGAAATAAAGTGTGGGCCGGTCTTGCCCTCTGAAGCGTCCTTGGAATGTGGGGCAGCTTGACCCTGCTAAAAGAATTCACCTACAGGCATTTGGAATGTGACCCATGACATCTGTTCTAGAAGCACTCGCTGGAAGATCAGGGGCCAAAGGGCATAGTTCCTCCCCACAAAGGATTAAAATTCTAGGAGGGAAAAACAGACAAGTTAGCATATAAGATTGAATGAAACCAGGGCTACAAGAAAAGAACAAGAGAAATTTCTTTTGACTGGGGGTTTGGGGAAGGCTTCACAGCAGAGTGGCATCTAAATTGAGCCTCAAGGAAAGACTTGGTGGGAGAATGGGTCAAGGGGCATTCACAGCTGAAGAAAACATTTGCCCAATAACTGAAGTGTGAAAGGGCTTATCCCATTTGGTCAATGGCAAATGGCCTGCTGTACGTGGAGTTAGGAGGGTGGAAAATGAGGCTGAGAAGGACATTTGGGACAAGATAAAGAGGACAAACCCTCAGAGAACCCTAAACTCCACTTTTAGGACCTTGGATTTAGTATAGAGGAGAGGTAGAGTCTCTCATTGTTTATGGAGGGGGTTACCGAATGAGTAGATTTGTGTTTTGGAAAAAGCCTTCTGTTAGAAGTTGGAAGAAGGGAAATTAGGAGGCAAGAAGGCCACCTAGGAAGGCAGGGCCGTGGAAGGGGGGAATTCCCAACAAAATCTCAAGAGATGATAGGCCCCGGTCCTTGGACTGTACTGTGAGTAGTGAGCTATGGATTGTAACCAAATAAGCAAGGATCACTGAAAAGGCGACTCAGGGGAAAAGTAGACGGGCAAGTAACTGGGCAATTTTGTGCCAAAGTAGAATGCCATTTCTCAAAGAAACATAAGAAGGACAACGGCCTAGGCTCGGGGTTCTCAAACTTGGCTGCACAAATTTGGAATTGCTTGGGCAGCTCTAACAACTCATGGTAGCTGAGCCCCATCCCAAGAGATTGTGGGATCACACAAGTCATGGGTGCCACCAGGGCTTCAGGATGTGTACAAGCTCTTAGGGGGATTCTAATACACACCCAGGGGTTGAGAACCATGGGTTAGTTGTTAACAGGTGCGAATTACTCATGCAGGGACACAGAGCTCAGAGATCATTACAGTGCCTGGTGTCCATCCACAAGCCGAGGGTGAGATTATACTGTTGCCAGTGTTTTGGAAGATAAGACATCACTTAAAATATTTGACTAGTTGTTACTTCAGTGTTCGGGAATAAGTATTTAAATTATATTTTCCTAGCAATTCTGAGTCAAACATATAAATTGGCGCCTTTTTATTTTCTCAACCTTAGATAAAACCCTCATTTCCTTTTTTCTCCCTTTTTTTTTTGGTTAATATAATCTGGGGTTTCATATCAAAACTATAGTTACTACACTATTTTTAACACCAGAGCCCTTTCATTTCAAGAATAGTTTTGGCTTTTCCATTCAATTTTAGAAACAGATGTACAGTTTTCAGGCTTTTACTTTAACTGGTTTCTGAGCCTTTTTACCATGGTTTGCTCAACTTTATGTTTTGTATTTGGAAAATACCTTTAAGACATTTGTTTTGAGGAAGGCTGACATCCTTTGCAAATCCTTGTGTGATGGTTAATGTTATGTGTCAACTGGGCTAGGCTATGGTGCCCAGTTATTCGGTCAAATACCAATCTAGATGTTGCTGAGAAGGTATTTTGTAGATGCAATTAATACTCACAATCAGCTGATGTTAAGTAAGGAAAATGATGCTCCATAACATGGGTGGGCCTCACCTAATCAGCTGAAAGCCTTAAAAGCAAAAACTGAAGTTTCTCCAAGGAGAAGGAATTTCGCCTCAAACTATAACGTGGAAATCTTACCTGAGTTTCCAGCTTGCCAGCCTGCCAAGCCCCACAACCGAATGGGGCAATTTCTTAAACTAAATCTCTTACTCTCTTTCTCTCTATCCTATTGGTTCTGTTTTGCTAGAGAGCCCTGACTGATGCACTTTGAAGGTCCCAGCAATATCTTTTGTACCTATGAAATATGAACAACTTGGCTGAGTAAAAAAAATTCCAAGGCCACAACTTCTGACGTCTGTGAGCTTCCAACCCTTGTTGTTCAAGAGTAATGATAAAGCAGCCCAACACTTGTTCTTTTGGGGTAATCTGATATTTAGGCCTGGAAGCCTCGAGGATTTTTTTCTCTAAGAGTTTTGGCCAAGAAATCTTTAATTTTGGGTATTTTCCACTCATATTCCTTGGAACTCGAGTGAGCCTTTTCCATCTGCATTATTTGGATCTTTCTTTAGCTCAGGACATTTTTTACATTAGCACATTTTCTCAATTCTAAGATGACACCAATTGAAAAGGTAGTCTGACTACTTGGGATGGAGATGGAAATGGCATGCAGACTAAGATATAAGATGCGTCTTAATTTCAGAAAGATCAAAATGGGGGGAAAGTATAATTGAGGAAATGTGAAGGATTGATTTTCGCTCCATCGGTTTTTGGTCTTTTCTGGGATTTCCCGCGTTTGGATTTTCCGTTCTCCATCCTCTGTTTCTATTGTATTCCCTCTTGTCATTTTCACCTGGTTGGGTTTTTTTTTTTTTTTTTTTTTTTTTTTTTTCTGTATTCTCGGCTTTGCTCAGTGTGTCACTCATTTTCCGACATCATTTTGGGTAAGTTCCTTATAACCTTCAAATGTGATTTTAAGTTCAGCATTTATAGTCATTTGAGTCCTTTCAAGGATTTGTATCTGGGGCACCTGGGTGGCTCATCTGTTGAGTGTCCAACTCTTGGTTTGGGCTCAGGTCATGATCTCATGGTTTATGGGATCGAGCCCCACATAGGGCCCCATGCTGACAGTGCAGAGCCTGCTTGGGAGTCTCTCACTCTCTGCCCCTCCCCCCACCTCTCTTGCAAAATAAATAAATAAACTTAAAAAAAAAAAAAAAAGGATCTAAATCCTTCCGGATCTTGTACATTTCTGCGGTTCTCGTCTAGGTGGCTTTGCATAATCTCCTCATGGTTTTTGTCCCCTGACACTTAGAAGCCCTGTCTTTATGCATGCTGCTGAGAATACCATGCGACTTCCGGAAATTTTCTTTGGGCTACTGCCGGTGATGATTTCCAGAGCCATTCTCGTCCCCTGCCTCATCTGGATATGCTGCTCTCTGCTTGGTTCTGCTCAACTTTTTCCATAGGTCCTCTCTTTCCTCCTTTCCCAACTGGCTGGATTCCATCGCTTCCACGGGCAGTCTGCATGTGTCTCCCCGCTCATTTCTTTGGTAGGTAAGACCCCTCTCAGAATCACGGCCAGAGGTAAGGTTGGTATGCAGGCACCTGGTCCGAGTCCCATTCCCAGTAGCCTCTCCTCACCCCACCCTCTACCTCCCACCCCCTCCCCAGCCCAGCTCACCACCCTCTCTACAGTTGCTCACCCCCCCTACTTCTACCTTCTGGTCTCCGGACATCCACGGCAATGCCTGTGTGCAACCCATGGGCCCCAGAATGCACTGCTCTCAGGGCACCTCCTCCTTTTGTAAAGGGGGTCCCCCTCACTTGTCTCAAAGTGATTCCCCGGAAAGTAAAAAATGGCCCTGACAGCTGGTAGCTAGCAGCTAACAGCTAGGCTGAAGCAAAGTGTTCCCAAATGAACATAAACAGCTTTCCCAGAATATAAACAATAATCAGGCAAGGCCACTCCATGCCTGAAACAAGGCAGAGACGGGGCCATACCACAACCACAAAAAGAAACCCTTTTCTTCACTTGCTGATAAGAATAACCGCTGCTTCTTCACCAGTGACAAGCTCTCCAGCTCTGCTTCGGTCCTTCCACCCCCAGGATAAAAATGACTGAGACACCCCGTCACCAGATTGCCGGCACTTTCCGCCTCCACCCCCACCAGCTTTATCGAGATATAATTGACATATAACCCTGGGTAAGTTTAAGGTGTTGGTCTGCCACACGTATGTTGCCAAATGATTACCGCGAGGATGTTAGCTACCACCATTCTGTCACATAATTACTGTGTGTGTGTGTGTGTGTGTGTGTGGTGAGAATATTTGAGATCTACTCTCATAGCAATTTTCTGACAGGCATGGCACCAGGGCCACTACTTACTGACATATCCCATCCAAACCCACCTGCCAACTTCCCTCACCCTCCTAAGAATCACTCAGCACAAGTCCGAAACCTATAAGAAGAACCTCTTCACAAGCCGTCCTGTGGGTACCCCCCCCCCACTCCCCGCCCCATGTGCTCTCTCCCTTTGCTACAACAAGCTAAATAAACCTAACTTTGACCACAGGTACAGTCCTGGTGGTCTTTGGTTGGTGAGGCTCGACATCCTGTAAGACTAAGTCACTTCTGCTGTCATCATAAGCAGCTGATGTACAGTTTCAAATATTTTTAGGTATCAGCAAGGGATAATTACCGGTAATCAACCTGCTAGTAATTTGGCATGTTGTAAGAGTGTCCTGAGAGGATGTGAAGCTGATGTTCTCTGAAATGTGGCTCAGGCAGCTGGTAAATGCAGAGTTCCGCCCTCGTACGCAGCAGAGGCAGACTTCCCCGTCTGCGTATCATCAATATTGGAAGTGACTAACAGGAAAGTGTTCAGAGTTGGCTTGGCTGCCTGGAGGCCAGGGGAAGCCTCAGCTCTCCCGGACCCCTTTGAGCCTCCGGTTGGTTAGCCCCGATTTTTTTCTCACTTCCTCTCTAGCCTAGCGGCCAAAGCAAGTCCCAGGACCAGCCCTGTATTCACAGCGGGTAGAAGCTACAAAGTCCTAGGACAAAAGGCGTGGATACAGGGTGGCCATTAATTGAAGCCATTGACACTATTGTTTAACATCTCTGTGTCTTGTCTGCAGAATGGAGAAAATAAAACCTACCTCACAGTGTTTTCTTGCGAAAAAAATATAGAAAATAAATATAATGTGTAAAATAATCTACATGTATATCATATATATGTATATGATATATAAAAATGTATAATATATATGTATATAAATATATGAAATTTATCTAAAAGGAGTTAACATATTGAAAATGTTGGGGTAAGTGTCTGGCACCCGGTGGGTACTATACAAACATTTTTTATTGTTGTCTTGAGTTGATTGTAGTTTCATATTAAGGGTCTCTCGTTTTATACACTTTTCTTGGTTTTATTCAATCATCTATTTTTTGTGGTTGCCTGGTTAACCCTACAGTTGACAGGGGTGCATATTTTCATCAGTAGTATTTTTGGCCTACTGTTTTCCACAATCAGAGCTTACGACGTATATGCATCTGGGCTCATGTGAAACCATCCAGTTTCTCATTGTGAAAGTAGATATATTGTAATTTCCCTTGAATTCTCTTGATCGGTCTCACATTATTAGATGTGCTTCCCCTGAGCTTGTGTTATTTGACTAACTTCCAAACAAAAATCTCAAGGTATGTGTAATAAAATCATTGGGTTATTTTTAAGTGCCTAGAGCATACTTTCATAATATAAAATCTGATATAAGCTTAAATTGCAACTTTGAGGGTTTTTTTCCTCTCCAATCCTTGGTAGAGTTCTCTTCTCCACTGACAACTGGGATCGGGAGGGAGAGATTGTCCGAGGGGTCTGTGAAAGGCATCCCTTGGGATTGCACAGTATACAACCTGTGCGATCAAACACAGTGTCTCTGGGACTGTCCCCCCAGTGGACATGAGCTTTGGTCAAAAAAGTTGAAGAAACACCCGTAAAGAGCCACTTCTAGTGTAATTCTCACTGTGCTGTTTTCCTGAGTCCATTTCACTGGTTCGTCTCTGTTGTTTTTCATAAATCGAGGCAAATGCTGTTAACACAGGCTTTTTAGGGTAAGCCAGCATCGTACAGAGACCAAAACGCCTTTTAGATAGTTGCCTTTCAGTGTTGACTTGATTACATTTCACAGAGCTTGGCCAGCTCCAGCCAGCTTTCTTACAGGGATCTTCACAACCTACAGGGTTATCAAGAGACACGTCAGACTTTGAATGGCATGGTCAAGGTCAAGGTCAGGCAGTAGTGTGTCATAGCACTCCCATGCAGCCCAGCCCCTGACTCCAGGCCTACACAATGCCCACCATACTGTATCCTCTCTTTTTTAAAAACTGAAAAAAAGGGAAGAAACAAAGAAAGCAGAGCACTGAAATCAACAACAGGTTCTTTCTAAAGACAAAAGCACCATCTGGGGACAGATGGGATGTAAATATTAAACCTCCCCCCCAAAAACACTCAGAGTTACTGTCTGGTAAGGAACAGGCTTTTAAATTGGCTTTCAAATAGAGAGAGTGTTTTTATTCATCCTTATATAACTGCAAAAATGACTGAACACTTTGGACTATACATTTTTTCAATCTTTCCCAAATGAAATCACCTTTGGTAGAGAACCAAGCATGGAAAATTTCAGCTCAAAAAAAAAAAAAAAATGACTCTGTAAAATCATGGAGCAATTTAGAAAAAGTGGTGGAAAGAAAACATGTGTTTAGCCAGAGATAGTAACACTGGTTGGTCCGAAGTGGTTGAGAATGGATGCTTCTGAATAAACAAATTTCTACACAACCGAAGCATAATCTGTTATTGTTTTGCATGGAAATTCATCAGTTTCTTTTCCATTGTTAGCTGTTGAAAATAAGGCAGTGCCAATATTTTTAAAAAGAATCGTTAAACAAATTTGGGGCCACAGTTTCATGTTTAATATCTTTGTCATACAAATGGAAAAGAAATACGGGTGGTAGGATTCCAGAGGTTTGGAATGTTTAAAAAAAAATCTTTCAATAAATATGACAGAAATGTTTAGGTCTACTTTATGCTTCCTAAAATAACTAGCCAAAATTTTAAAAATAGAATGTCTTCTCAGAAAAAAATAGAAAGTACTGATAAAAAGGAAGAAAATAAAAACCACCTATGGCCAGTGACCGGAGATAGCCAATGTTACCGTTTGTTTTTATCCTTAGCATTTGTGTGTGTGTACAAATTTAACTTTAGTTCTTCTTGCAAACATGGGGTTAAACTTCACAAATTATTTCATAACTTTCTTTACACTTAATAACGTATTGTGTAATATAAGACTTTAGCATTGTTTTCAAATGAATCCAAGTCCCAAAACTGTGTATTTTCCCCTATAACTGTGGATATCACTTTTTAATGCTCTTTGATCAGTTCATTTGATCATTTTATTTTGCTACATTGACTATCTATCATTCTACCAGGAATAAATTATTTAAATTACTAATTTTTTTTTAAGTTTATTCATTTATTTTGAGAGAGCAAGTGAGTGGGACAGGGGCAGAGAGAGAGGGGGAGAGAGAGAATCTCAAGCAGGCCTCTCACTGTCAGTGCACAGCCTGACATGGGGCTAGAACTCATGAACCATAAGATCATGGCATTAACCAAGGCCAGATGCTTAACTGACTGAAGCACTCAGGTGCCTCTAAATTACTAAATTTTTATATTATCTTAATTTTTAGGATAAATGAAATCTTTCTAACTCTTTTTTTTTTTTTGCTATTCTTTTCTGACGTTCTTTTATTTTATTTTTTATTTTTTTTATTTAAAAAAAAAATTTTTTTTCAACGTTTATTTATTTTTGGGACAGAGAGAGACAGAGCATGAACGGGGGAGGGGCAGAGAGAGAGGGAGACACAGAATCGGAAACAGGCTCCAGGCTCCGAGCCATCAGCCCAGAGCCTGACGCAGGGCTCGAACTCACGGACCGCGAGATCGTGACCTGGCTGAAGTCGGACGCTTAACCGACTGCGCCACCCAGGCGCCCCTCTGATGTTGTTTTAAAGGACTTCCACATCGTTTTGTTGAGAGGTAATGAAGAAGATTTTGGATTGGAGAAAGCTTAAATTTATAGGTTAATTTGGGAGAGAATCCTTACAACGTTATCTGCCCATTTCAGAATATTATATATATAGATCCCTTCCTTTATTGAATTCTCTTTTTTAATATCCTTTGGTAAAGTTTTGTGGGTGTATTTGTATGCCTGTGCTGCCTATTTGTGGTGCATTTGCTCTGATGGATTTAGCATTTTGCTTCTTTTAAAAGCGGGATGTATTTACTATTTTTTCTTTGATTAAGAAAAACTTTTTTTAATAATTTTTTTTTTTTTGAGATAGAGACAGAGTGAGAATGGGGGAGGGGCAGAGAGGGAGACACAGAATCTGAAACAGGCTCCAGGCTCTGAGCTGTCTGCACAGAGCCCAACATAAGCCTCGAGTTCATGAACTGTGAGATCGTGACCTGAGCTGAAGTTGGATGCTTAACCAACTGAGCCACCCAGGCGCCCTAATATTTTCTTTGATTTTAAAGCAACACGTGCACATATTTTTAGAGGACTATAGGAGCGCTTATTTGCCTAACAGAACCCTCAGTCCCATTCCTGAAAAGCAAAAACATTTAGGTTTGTTTGCTGTTTTCATGGTGTTAAATTCTATAAATCCAAAGAATATAGATTTTTTATTCTTGGTATAGTAACTCTGAACTATGTTTATTTTTTTAAATTTTTAAAAAAATGTTGATTTATTTTGAGACAACGCGAGAGACAGAGTGCAAGCAGCAGAGGGGCAGACAGAGGGAGACACAGAATCTGAAACAGGCTCCAGGCTCTGAGCTGTCAGCCCAGAACCCGATGCGGGGCTGGAACTCACGAACCATGAGATCGTGACCTGAGCCGAGGTCGGATGCTTAACCGACTGAGCCACTCAGGCGCCCCTGAACTATGTTTATTAATCGACACTGTCATCTTCATACCCTTCCCTCTTTAATCCACCCAATATTTGATATATTACTTTTAGTTGGTGGACCACGTAAGTTTTCTCTTCTGTGAAATGCCTGTTATTGCCTCTTGCCCAGCCTGTTTTCTTACTGAGTTGCATGTTACATTCTTACAGATGGTGGAAATTCTGTATATATTCTAGATACTAATCCTTTGTTACAAATGAGTTACAACATCTTATCCCAGCTTTTGGCAGTTTTATCACTCTAGAGTGCTTTTTAAAAGATTTGTAAAAATATTTATTTTAGAGAAGGAGAGAGAGAAAGAGAGAGAACACGAGTAGGGAAGGGGCAGAACAGAGAGGGTCTGGAGCCGGCTCTGTGCCGACAGCAGAGCCCAATGTGGGGCTCAAACTCAAACCATGAGATCCTGACCTGAGCCGAAGCCCAATGCTTAACCAACTGAGCTACCCAGGCGCCCCAGTCTATAGTGCTTTTTAATGGAAAGAAGCTCTTAGTTTTGATACAGATGAATTCCTCTATCTTTTCATTTAGTGTTTGTGCTTTCTGTGGTTTTTATTTAAGAAATTCTTCTCCACTCCCAGATCATAAAATTTTTTTCCTGTATGGTTTGTAAAAGTTGTACCATGCACATGTGAGGTTTAATTCTACTTGGAACCGATCTTTATGCCTGGCGGGGGGGGGGGGGGGGGCCCAAAGAAATCCAATGTCACATTTCCCGCATGGAAAAGCCAAGGAATGCCTAGAAATTCCAACTTTCCCCACAGCTCTGCCGTGCTCACTGCGGTCTGATCGGGACTCCATGTTACTGCATATACATTTTAGAATCATCTTGTCAAAGTCCGTGAAGTAAATTGTATCAAGTCTATAGAAGAATCTGGAGAGAATTTTGGTCTTTGTGACATTAAGTCCTTTCATCTATAAACATAACACACTCTCCATTTATTTAAGTTAATATGCTAATATCTTTAATAAAGTTTTGTACTTTCCCCCGTGTTTTTGCACATAGTTTGTTAGCTCTATTCAGAATTGGTGTTGGCTTTCAAAATTGACCTTTTTGGTATTTTGACTTCATATTCGGAATCTTTCCAAATACTCTCACTATTTCTAATAATCTGTTCTATGAAGACCCTTTAATTTTTTCACCATAGACAATGTTAAATACGATGTTTTTTCCATTCCAGTTGTTATACGTTTTATTTATTTTTCTTGAGTCACTTCACTGCCTAAGACTTCCAGTATAGTATTAAACAGAAGGGGAGAGATAGGACATCCTTGCTTCACCATTTTATAGATGCTTTTTATCAGGTTAAGATAGTTCTTTCTATTCTTAGTTTGCTGAGAACTTTTAACAATGAATAGATTTATAGTTTTACGAATTGCCTTTCTTGCATCTATTGAGATGATCACATGGTCTTTATCCTTTCATTTGTTAAGAGATTTTCCTATGTTTAACCTTCCTGTACCCCTGGAATAAAACCAACTTGCTCATGATGATATTCTCTGAATTTGACTTGATAATTTTTTGTTTAAGATTTTATAAATAAGTTCCTGGATGAGATTAGTCAGTTTCCTGCCTTTAATTCTCTTTGCCTGGTTTTGGTATCAAAACTACACTAGCATCATAAATTAATTGGGAAGTATTCTCTATCTTTCTATCATCTGGAAGAGTTTGCATATATGGGAATTACCTATTACTTGGATGCTTGCTAAAACTTGACTTTAACACCACCAGAGCCTAGTATATTGTGGAAGGAAAATTTTAAACTGCAAGTTCAAATTCTTTGAAGGTTAGTTATAGAATATCAGAGTTTCTTTTTTCTCTAGTCTGTTTTGTTAAGTGGTATTTTTAAAGAAATTTATCTATGGGGGGTAGGAGGGAAGGGAAAGTGGGTGATGGGCACGGAGGAGGGCACCTGTTGAGATGAGCACTGGGTGTTGTATGGAAACCAATTTGACAACAAATTCCATATTTTAAAAAATGAAATAAAATAAAATAAAAAAAGAAATGTATCCATTTCTGTATGTGTTTCCAATTTATTATTTAATAAACTACTCCTAAGAACACTTCCTCTGTTTTTAATTTTTCTGTATCTTAGCTTTGCATCTTTTTTTCTCATACTTAATTTTGTTTTTTATCTTTTTTATTGATTAATCTTGCCAAGGTTTGACTATTCACATATTCTAAAAACATACTTTTAGCTTGTTAATGCTCTCAACTGTGTATTTCTTAAATAATGAATGTCTGCTTTTATCTTGTTTCCTTCTTTCTACTTCTTAGGATTTATTTTGATGTACTTTTTATAGCTTCTTAAATTGCCCGCTAAGTAAATGAGTCCTAGCCTTTCTCCTTTTCTAATATAAGCATTTAAAATATTAACTTTCATTAAGTGTACCTCTTTAACTACAAGTATAACCACAAGTGTTGATATGTGATTTGTTTTTGTTTTAGTTCAATTACAAAGAATGTTTCTAATTGCCATTATGGTTTCTTCTTTGCTTTATGAATTGTTTAGAATATTTCACTTAGAAGAATATTTAAAATATGCAAACACAAGGGAAAAAAAAAAACAACAAAGAGGCAGATACAGTTCCAAGCACTAAGCCTGTTTCCTTTGTCAGAACAAGAGACATGGCATGATGCTGTCAGCAAGGGCCTAGACCCAGGGACATTGTGACCCTAAGGGGGAGGAAAGACAGAAACAGAAGATTGAGATTTAAAAAATAACAATTAAGGGGCGCCAGGGTGGCTCAGTCAGTTAAGCATCCAACTTCGGCTCAGGTCATAATCTCACCATCTGTGAGTTCGAACCCCGAGTCGGGCTCTGTGCGGACAGCTCAGAGTCTGGAGCCTGTTTCCGATTCTGTGTCTCCCTCTTTCTCTCTCCTCCCCCACTCATGCTCTGACTCTCTCTTCTCAAAAACAAATAAACGTTAAAAAATAAAAATAAAAAAATAACAATTAAATTTGATGCCCATTCTGCCACTGAATAAGTGAGCCCCATCCCCTTATTTGTAAAGGGAAAATAATAAAAATAGCTGCCGAGGGGTTTTCAAATGTATCCTGTTAGTGACCATGATGTTCCTGACCAGTGGGAATTTTTACTCTCTTTTTCACAGGTGAGGAAAAACTATGGCTTTAAGACATTATGTGATTCTTACTGTACAATGAAGTGTTTAACCTTGCTCAAAGAGAGGTCTAGACTTTGCTATACAATGGAGCAAAGATGATCTTTTCAACAAACGGCGCTGGGGGGGCGCCTGGGGGGGCTCAGTTGGTTGAGCGTCCAACTTTGGCTCAGGTCATGATCTCACAGTCCGTGGGTTCAAGCCCCACATCGGGCTCTGTGCTGACAGCTCAGAGCCTGGAGCCTGTTTCAGATTCTGTGTCTCCCTCTCTCTCTGCCCCTCCCCCACTCATGCTCTGTCTCTCTCTGTCTCTCAAAAATAAATTTAAAAAGTTAAAAATTAAAAATCAACGACGCTGGAACAACTGAACATCCATATGCAAAAAACAAACAAACAAACAAACAAACAAAATGAATCTAGGCACAAACCTTACAACCTTCACAAAAATTAGCTCAAAGTAGATCACAGACAGAAATGAAATGCAAAGTGCAAAATGTGCCACTTCTAGAGGACAGCATAGGAGAAAATCTGGATGAGACTGGGTTTGGTGATGACTTTTTAGATACGACCCCAAAGACGCGATCCATTGAAAGAAAAAAATTGATAAAGTGAACTTCGTTAAAATTAAAAACTTCTGTTCTGCAAAAGGCACTGTGGAGAGAATGAGAAGGCAAGTCCCAGGCCAGGAGAAAATATTCGCCTGGTGAAGATCTGGTAAGATGCTGTTCCCCAAAATATACAAAGAACCTTTAAAATTCAACGATATGAAAACAAGCAACCTGATTTGAGAATGAGCCAGACATCAACAGCCACTTCGCGTAAAAAGATGCACAGATGGCAAATAAGCATGTGAAAAGATGTTCCTGTCCTAGGTCTTCAGGGGACCGCAAAAGAAAACCACAATGAGACAGCACTACATGCCTATTAGAAGGGCCCAGGGGCGCCTGGGTGGCTCAGTCGGTTAAGCGTCCGACTTCGGCTCAGGTCACGATCTCGCGGTCTGTGAGTTCGAGCCCCACGTCGGGCTCTGGGCTGACCACTCAGAGCCTGGAGCCTGTTTCAGATTCTGCGTCTCCCTCTCTCTCTGACCCTCCCCCGTTCATGCTCTGTCTCTCTCTGTCTCAAAAAAATAAACGTTAAAAAAAAAAAAAAAAAAAAAAAAAAAAGAATGGCCCAAATCCCAAAACACACCAATTCTTGGGGAGGCTATGGAGCAACAAGGATTTTTTTTCGTAGTTTATTTATTTATTTTGAGACAGAGAGAGAGAATGGGGAAGGAGCAGAGAGAGAGAGAGAGATTGAGAATCGAGAATCCTAAGCAGGCTCTGAACTGTTCGCACAAAGCCCAACACGGGGCTCAGACTCACAAACTGTGAGATGGGACCAGAGCCAAATGAAGTCGAGAGTCAGATGCTTAATCTACTGAGCCATGCAGGCGCCCCAAGAACTCTTACTCACTGCTGGCGTGAACGCAGAATGGTACAGTCACTTTGGAAGACAGTTTGGCGATTTCTTACAAAACTCAATATTCCTCCCTTGTGATCTAGCAATCGTGTTCTTTGGTACTTACCCAAAGAAGGTAAAGAAAACGTTAAGTCCACGCAAAAACCTGCACACGATGTTTGTAACAGCCTTATTCATAATTGCCCAAACTTGGAAGCAAGCAAGATGTCCTTCAGTAACTAAATGGACAAATTAACTGGTCCGTCCGAACAATGGAATACTATTCAGCGCTAAAAAGAAAAGAGCTATGAAGCCATAAAAAGACACCGAGAAACTTAAATGCATATTACTGAGGGATAAAAGCCTATCTGAAAAGGCTACATACTGTATAATTCCAATTATATGATTTTCTGGGAAACGCAGAACTATGGAGACAGTAAAAGGATCAGTGGTTGCACGGGGTTATGGGGGAGAGAGGGATGAAAAGGCAGAACACAGAGGAGTTTTAAGGCAGTGAAACTACCCAATGATGCCATAATGGTAGATGCATATTATAGAAGGTACAATAGCAGGGCGCCTGGGTGGCTCAGTTGGTTAAGCGTCTGACTTCGGCTCGGGTCATGATCTCACAGTTCGTGGGTTCAAGTCCCATGTTGGGTTCTGTGCTAACAGCTCGGAGCCTGGAGCCTCTTTCAGATTCTGTGTGTGTGTGTGTGTGTGTGTGTGTGTGTGTGTGTGTCTGCCCATTCCCTGCTTGTGCTCTGTCTCTCTCAGTCTCTCAAAAATAAGTAAATCGTAAAAAAAAAAAAAAGAACTATACAATACCAAGAATGAACGCTAATGTAAACTCAGGACTTGGATGACCAATTATGTATCCGTGCAGATTCATCATCCACATAGGTAATATGAAAACACCCTTCTGGTACAGGATTTTGATAATGGGTGAAGGCTGTACGTGGGGAAAGGAGGTATATGGGAAATCTCTGTACTTTCTGCTCAGTTGTCTTGTGAACCTTAAACTGCTCTAAAAATAAAGCCTATTTAAAAACAAAACAAAAAACGACTGAACAGAGTCCTGCTAAGGTCTGCCTCCCAGAGGCGCATCCTGCCTAAGACCCCACAAGAGGCAACCTTTAAACCTAAACAAAGAAGCCAGGGTTCCTCTTCCTGGATGTCCGCAGACATCAGCACCAAAAAGTCTTTCTCTGCCCCTTTGAGGGTCCCCCAAACCCTGCATGTGAGAGCATCTCATATGCCACAGAACATCTACTGAGCTGCGGAATCCCCTCTGGGTGAATGAGTTTGTCAGAGTCTTTTCTGAGAGCCAAGGTCAGACACCTAAATAGGGGCTTCAGACCCACGACACATCTCTATGTGTCTGTAGGAATATAGAGACCACGTCTCTAGGTCTGGGCTCACTGCTGCTCCCAGATAAAGCACTAATCTCCAGATCTCAGATCTGCACATTTACACTCTCTTTCTGTGGAAATGCTTCATTCTTATAGGGGGACTGCAGGCAGCACGTCAGGGGGCACAAGGCCAAGTTTGGGGAGTGCCCAGCCTTTTTGTGATTTTGAAGCCACACTCTATTAAGTGCTGTCTACTTTGCTCATGTGTAGCTGGTTCCGAACACGAATCCCCTACCCGTTCCACCTGCACCGGGAGACGGGGGGTTGCCATTAGCGGTGAGTGGGATGGGAAAAGTTATCAAAGCCACTGGAGGGAAGAAGGGGTCAGGAGAAAGGGAGAAAAAAGACAATTAAGAAAGGAAGGGGCTCCTCCCAACTGTAAATCCCACTGGAAAAGATGTGAGGACCAAATCCAGAACCCCATGGAGTTCACTCCAAGTGCATTACGGTGGGACCAGCCGCCATTTCCAACCCTCCACCTGAGGTGGCTTTGCACGCGTGTTTGCTCTGACTCAAAGCCCCCCAGCCCTTTTCGCCAGCTGCCCCCAAGTCTGAACTTACAGAGCAGAGCATGGGCACGAGTTCTATCTTTGGAAGTTCTTCCTCTCTCTCACCACTAAAAATAAACCATCGCAGCTGTCCAATGTCGTTTGCAACAGACCCTCCCAGTGACCCTACTCCTCCAACCAAGGAAAACAGAGATGATGTATTGAGGGTGACATGGCTCCCCAGCCACGACTTCATGCTCCCCTCCCTTCAGCCCACTTCTCTCTGTCCAAGACTTCTTGGAAACGTTTGACTTCAGGAAAAAGTCATGAGGTTATTAAGCCCCGTGCGGTGTGAAATGACAAAGACAGCCCTTCGATGCCACCTAGGATTTGGGGTTCAGAAATAAGAGCAAGCGGGCAGGAACACAAAGCCAGAATTGGTGGGAAATACCAGGGGAGCGTTTTCCATAGGAACAAGGAACGGGGCCATTATGACTGGGATAAAAACAAACAAACAAAAAATAATTAATTGTGACCTTGAACCGTGCTCGCGAGTGGTCATATCTTTCCATGGTCAACTTTTCTAAGCAAGAACGACTTGAGTGCGTGTGATTCATTTCCACAAATTTGTTCTAACCTGAGCTTTTAATTTTAGACCAGGGATCCAAGTTAAATATTTCATGTGAATAGACCAAGAATAGAAGATGAGAAAAAAAGAAAGGAAGAAAGAAAACCCTTCCTTAGACAAATTGCAATGCATATTCAATCAGCATCCGTGGAGCGTCAGTGATCAATCAGGCACTATGCTCCAGATATTTCTACATCCACTCAGAGTCCTCACCTCATCATGCTATTTAAACTCATGTCATCTTGGGTTCCATTTCCTCTGCAAGGAGATTACTTGTCCAATTATGCATGCAAAGTTGTCCTGAGTGGAGTTACTTCTCTGCGAAGGCCATTTGGCCCTGCCACGCCTAACTCCAAAGGAATGAATTTCTCAAAGTGAAGAAGCCCTGGATGGGCTAGGAAGGAGAGCTATCTGGGATAGCCAGCTGCTTGTGGCTATCTGAAAGTCCCATCAAGGAGAGCTCAGCAGCCTATCTCGGCCCATTTCTCTGAGGGAGTTTGCCTAAGATCTTATCTCCCAGGATCTGATGGTACTCTCCTCTTCTGTCCTGTCTACTAAAGGACAAGGCAGCAAGTGCACTGTCAGTTCTGAACCATCGTCTCTTCTCGTCCTGACTCTGAGAGCCGCCCAAGATGTGGTTTGGGAAGCAGGGGGCACCTCACAGAATAGGCATGGACCCCATATATTGCCTTTCTCCAAACCTCCTGTTCCCATGTCCTGACTGGGGCCTCCCAGGGGAACAGACAACTCCCCACGGTTTCTCCGTGTTGGGGTGGGAACGACCTGGAGGCTTGGCCTCCAGGAGTCTGCTCCCAGCTCCAGAGCCCTGTCCATAAATGGCTGCAACTTGATAAATGGGCTTTATTTTCTTCTCATAAGACTTTCTACCATTTATATTACGACCTTAAAATTTCACTCTTCATCCAGCGTCCTTTGATCTTCAGGAGCTTTTAGTGTTGGGCATTGTGTCGGGCCAATAGCCTCCATGGAAGGTAAACCCCTCACTTCTCCTTCACCTGCCCAGGGACAAGAAAGCCAAGTGCTGCAAAATACCATTCCAACTCCTGGCACCAGATTACCTCCTATCCTAAAAGGCTCCTCTGGAATCAGCTCCTGCCTAGCCCCTGGAGCATTGCTGGAACAAGGCCCCTGCAAATTGATTAATGTTTCCTGGGCCAGACAGGTTCCTCTGCAACTATTTTTACCCACTCACTCACTCAGGGTTTTAGACAAATTCCATGGTCAGGCCAATGCTTTTGCCGCCTACCACCCACAGCTTATATATCCCACCACTGAAATCCAAGTCTTATTTATAGTGTGAGCTCAATTCTGCAAAGTGCAATTGTGCATTAAGCCCACACGGATCGCCCCATGCCTGAGAGAGGCCAGTGAGCCTGAAACACAAAGGGCAGAAATAGTTTGGTTGGAAGGCCTCAGCAGCAGGCTTTTCCTCCCTTCCTTCTGGCTGGGCAGAGATGTGAACTGAGACCTTCCGGAAATAATCCAGGGTAACATTCAGGTGGCTGCTCAGGGCTTCAGAGGCAAGTTGTATCTGGGTAGCAAAGAAAGGGCGTGAGGGAAGAGAAGTCTTTAATTTTATACTTGCTGTGCGCTAGGAACCGTAAATGCGTGACTCTGTCTCTGAAAACAGCCCTATTATATACACATGAGAGAAGTCTTACAGAGTCAAGACTTTGCTCATGGAATCCAGGTGGTGGATCCAGGTTTCTAGGATGTTGTGAGCTCACGGCGACGCCTCAGCAAAGCTGTAGGCATGGCCAGCTTTGTCTCGAGAGCTCCAGACCTCCCTTTTCTTTCTCTTGGTCATTAACTGGCCACCGAAGTCTCACAGCCTCGTGGTCATCATCCCTGAATGGTTTAGCCACCAGGGTGCTGTAAGCCTCGCAACAGCGGGAGATGAAACATGTAGAAGAGCATTTTAAACCCATGACAAGGGAGGGGAGTCGGAGCCTCCTTGATCTCTCTGCACATTGGGAGCCCCCACCACGGCTCTGAGCATCTGGGGAGACCCTGGCTCCTTCTGAGGGTAAACCACCCATTGTCAGGGCCCTTAGGGGCCAACTAGAACTGAACTGGTTTGTGCGTGAGCCAAGGCCTTTGAGGCTCTTCCAATAATGCCTCTCATCTCCATAAAGCCTGGAGTCCTTAAAAGGCAATTCTCTCCCTGACCCACACGTTCACCTACACTATCCCTTCCCACCCGCTCCTGCCTCCAGCCCTGCCCTCATTCTCCAACCACTTGGCCTCCAGCCTGTGGTTCTTCCTCTTCATGCCGTTTCCTGACGTTGTCCTGGGAGATCCCAATGTCCAGGTAGGTGGCCACCCCTCCCATTTTGTTTTTGCCTCTCAACTCTTCCTCTCTTGCTTCTACTTTGTCTCAGCCTGTCATGTCCAGAGGTGAACGCTGAATCTCCTCCACTCCAGTCTTAACGCTCCAATGCCCTGCTCACTGCACTGACAACTACCCTCCCACGTGGTACCCTCCCTACCCACAACTACCCTCCCTACTGCTCCTGTTCTGCCACCCTCCCGGAGGTCCCATCCCTTGGCACACCCGCCCCCATTAAATAGGATGTCAGCTGCATCCTGGCCCGGCTTCTTTTTTTCTCCAGACTGAATGCTTTTTGTTGGATTGTTCTCTCACCAGAAACTTCCATTTCCTTGTACACTCATCCTTCTGCTCACCTGGCCTGCAAAATGTCCTTCCAGAATCATGACTCCAATCTCCTTTCTCCACTTATGATGCCAAATGCTGCTGGAGAAAACCAATCGCTACAGATTCAAGTTCCCAAACCTAGGCTTGACCCTAGGTGTCCTGAATTAAGCAATTCTCTTACTCTGGGGAGGCAGCTTATCTCCCACTGTCCGCAACGACTATTCCAACTTTCTTTGTCCTCATAAGGCCCCTACTAAACCCTTTCGCCATTTCTCACTCTTAGCAAAAGACCCTGCCTTCTACTTGAACGAGAAAGAAAAGTAGGTCATCAGACCTGAGCCCCCCCGTGTTGCTCACACCCCCTTTTACACTTATCTACATCCCCAGCCATCTTCACTTTCCCGTACAAGGCAAGGCCTTTGACCCAGTCATCCTCTTTCCCTTACACCCGACCTTTGTCTTCCTCTGCTGGTAACCTCCTCTCAGATTCTAAACAATAATGTTTATTTCAGGTTGCCCTCTATCTGTGACCCCCCCCCCCCACTCATCCACACCTCCCAGAAGACTGTTTACTGCTTTACTCATGAAATCAGAACCATACCTATTCCAACCATCTTCCCACAGAAGTCACCCATTTCCTCTACCCCGTGCTCAGTCCAAATCCTGCTGGAGTTCTTTGCAGCTTCAGTGTTCCCACCTCATTGAAATGTTATATTCCCTTCCCTTCCATATCACTGCCTTCTTCTGGTGTCTTTGTGGGCCTCCCTTCTCCATTTGGGGGTCCTCCTTTTCTCCACCTGCCCCTTGAAGATCAGCCCAAACCCACTGTTCTTGCTCTCCTGCAATGACCTTATCCTTTTCAGTTTTTTTTAAATTTTTTTAAATGTTTATTTACTTTTGAGAGAGAGAAACAGAGCATAAGTGGGGGAGGGGCAGACACACACACACACACACACACACACACACATAGAATCCGAAGCAGGCTCCAGGCTCTGAGCTGTCAGCACAGAGCCCGATGTGGGGCACGAATCCATGAACCGTGAGATCATGACCTGAGCCGAAGTCGGACACCCAACGGACTGAGCCACCCAGGCCCCCCTCCTTTTTCAGTGTTAACTCCCACCCATATGCTAATAACTTCTGGATCCAACCCTCCAGTCCTGACCCTCATCAACTCAAACAGATTCACAGTCACTGAACATTTCCACTTCATGCCCCATGGGCACCTTGAATTCAACAGATTTAAGTGGTTCTCATCTTCCCACCTCCAAACTGTTCTTTGTTCTAGATTGTCTATCTCAACCGGTGGCCCTGCCACACACCTGGTCAACATTAGAGACTTGAGGGTCATCCTTGAGCCCTTAATATTCCCTACTCTATACATTTATTATCTGACCCCAGTCTGTCTGTTTGACTTCCTCAAATAGGTTCTACTAAACAGTAGCATGAAGGCATTTAAGCATTTATGGGATTTTCAAATACAGCACCTTCCTAGTAAACTAAATGAGTCCCATATCGCCAACCAGGAAGAGTGCAAGATGAAATTAATGTGGTTTCTTTCTAAATGTAGAGAAAGGTGTAAACCTATAGAGACAATATTCAAAATTGCATCCTTGATACAAAAAAAAAGGTCACACAATTACCAAGAAGCTGAGAAAATCAGCTGCAAGGTTATTTACAAAAATGATGCTCAGAAAGGGAGTAGAAGGAAGTTTTACCAAGTGTCACTTTGAGTATCACTTTGGGATGTAAGGTGAAAGGTGAATTTCTCTCCCCTGACGTTCTCTGTTGGGATCTAACCAACGGTCTATGCACAGAGCACAGATATTCTTGAAAAGCTCATATGCCATCGATGTCATATGAGGGAGATGGTTTAAGTAATGTTTCATTCTCTTTACTCTGAACACCCAGCCTATAAGAGAAGAGATTTTTTTCATACAGTAAATGACTATTTTGAAAGCCACTGGACAGACTAGAAGCAGTCAAGTGTTCAGGAAGAAAGGGTGTGACCACACAAAGAATGTCCTTGAACGATTGGCCTTGACTGGGTGTTGAGTTAGGGTTTCCTTGTCTGTGCCCCCATTTGCCCCACACACATCTCTATCACTGCCCCCATCATACCGAATTAGAATTCTACATGTCTGTTCCTTTATTAGATGGTGAGCTCTCAGCAGTCAGTTTGTAGCAGGATTCTCGCACACAGGGTCATGACACCAAGGCTTTTTTTTCTTTCCAGGAAGCAACTTTATTTGTGCCGGCACTGCTCAGTTGGGTTTGTACCTGAAGAACTGAGCCCCAAACGCCACGTGGCATAGCTTTTTATACATTTTTTATTTTTTTGTTTCCCTTACCTGGTAACATACAAAACATGTAGTCTGATTAAGTGGTCTCATGTTACAAGGTCGTGAGGGATGTTGTCACGCACGCGTATAGCCTGGTTGCCTTGAGGTGGTTTTTTTTGTCCTTAGGGAGGGGATCCTACCACCAGTTCACTGACTGGCCCATAGTAGGTGCTCAATAAAGATTGCTAAATGAATGAACAAGGAAGTCAATCAAGATTCATGGAATTGAAAGTGAGGTGGGTTATGTCTTCATAAACTGAACACTGGACGCATTTTTCACACTTCCCTGGGCAACATGTCTCATGCCATGTCTTTATCTCACAAAGAGAATTTAAATCACAACACTCTGGGGGGAGAAGCGGATCATTGAAGTGGGTGGACTCTGGTCTGGCCACAATTCACAAGAAGCAGAACTCTGGGAGGCAGCTCCCATCCTGAATAAGGCAGCAGTGAAAAGGGCAGGCAGGTCCCTGGGGAAGTTTCTCTCCCTCAGCTCCTGAACCTGCTTCTGAGCAGAGTTCTAGATCAAAAGAGAAATGAACGCGGTCCGTGTTCAATATTATTACCAACATTACACCTAACATTGCAAGTTCTACCCATGCTTCCAAAGCCACCCCTTCAGGAAGTGGTTTTCCTTATTTGCCCTCTCCCTAGTCCCTTGTCCTTTCCATGACATTTTAACATTGCTCTGTGCATGCACCATCACAGGCATTCAGTAATATAGATGAGGCATAAGTGGGCCACAATATTTTCACCACTTGTTTCTGTCTAAGAAATATTTTTCTTAATTGCTTTGTGTATGGGTCGTCCCTCCAAGGAGAGTTGCCCTGAAGAAAGGGGTCTTCTTTTCTTCCCACTGTGCCTAGCATGGGACAGGTATCTTAGCATGGGATTGGGTTCTCCAAAAGTGTTTTCCTAAGATGGTAATACACAAGTAAGCATCTTATAAAGGAAGTCATCTCTGGGGAGACCAGTAAGATAGTGGGGGTGGGGGGGGGGTGGGAAGCAGAAAGGGGGAAGGAGCCAAGTATACAGTCTTGGCCTTGGCCTGCTCTGGACTGATCACACTTGAGTTTGTCCGACCTCAAGGCAAAGGGCTTTCAGACTGCTGCCTCAGTAGTCTTTGGCCACAGGCACTTCAGGCTGTCCCCAAGTCTGGGCAGAGTGGCTCCAGGGGTTGGTTCAGTTCTTTGAAGAATGCTGGGAACTCAGCCCATTAGGAATGAAACACACAAGAGCTTGGGGTTGGCGCACAAACCTGTAGCACAGTCCATGGAAGGGATTTGATTAGAGCAACGACAACGTGCACGACAGCCAAACACATTGTAGTTGTGCATAGGCTGCATGTTGTATCACTGATTTTAAATTCTGAGAGCGGGGGAGCCTGGGTGGCTCCGTTGGTGGGGTGTCCAACTTTGGCTCAGGTCATGATCTCACAGTTCATGAGTTCCAGCCCCACATGGGGCTCTCTGCTGTCAGCACGGAGCCCGCCTCGGATCCTCTGTCCCCCCCCTCTCTCTGCCCCTCCCCTGCACTCTCTGTCTCAAGAATAAACATTTTTTTTTTTTTTAAATTGGAGGGTGATGAATTTCCAGATGGTTACATAAACTTTTAGCTCTTTAAAATGGTTTGGCATTTTGTAGTCAATGTCTGAGTCCTCGAGGCTTGAGTGTTAGCAAAAGCAGGTCCCAGGGAGATGGAATCACCTTCTTTTGGCTTTAACAAGTAAAGACAATCTCTCTGAGCTCTTCCATTGTTTCCCGGTAAGTTCTCCCCTATGTTACCAGTGGGTGCTGTGCAGGGGCATACGTGTTCCATCACCCCAGCTCCTGTGCCAGGTGTGGGTAGGATTTCAGACAGCCTGTTGCCAATTAGAAAGCAGCCTGAAATAACTGGGCAGGAAGTGCAAAGAGGGATAAAAGGTAAACGTCTACCCACCCCTCCCTAGGGTCACTGGGACTCCTGATTCTGAGGGCAATTTCTCACTGGATTGGGAAAAACACAGCATAAGAAGACCAAAGCCAGAAGTGTCCTTTTCATGCAGGGCTAGTCTATACATGAGAGATGGCCTGGTCCCCCAAGAATAAAAACCCACACCCCCCTCATCCTCCAGTGATGACCAACATCACTGCCCACAGCCAGGACCATTTGTGAGTCCTTCCTCTGACTAAGTGATGACTCAGCATTCATTTCCTCGCGGTTCTTTTCCAACACAACTGATTTTCTTCTTTCAGAACCTGCATCTCTCCCCATAATCAGATGCGGGGGATCCAGAAGAGAGGGTGATTGTGGTCTGAAAAGAACGTGAAATTAACTGAACTCAAAAGCATGTAAAACTCCAAGGGCACGGACTTTTTCGTTTCTCACCCCCCCCCACCCCACCCCCACCACCAATGATGAGCTTGGAAAAACCCTGCTTGCATTTTGCCCCAGCTTCTAGCTTGTTTGTTTTAGAAAGTCCATGAGGCTTTGAGGGGAAATATAATCCATATGTTTGACGTCCTGTTAGTTTAACTCATCTTCAGCTTGTTTACGGGAGAGATTTATTGTCTATGAAAATTTTATAGACCTCTTGGATAAAACTCCCTCCCTCATGTATAGATGTGATGTGCTTTTCAAAGAGCAGGTTGGTGCTATGTGTATACACTGTCAGTTTCATCCCAACAGAAAAAGAGAATGTCAGCTCGTGTACACACAGGTAAAAGAAATTCACCTTTCACACTGCATCCCAAAGTGATACCCAGAGTGACGTTCATCCTAGTCTGTTTCTGAGCATCATCTCTGTGAATAACTCTGCAGCTGGTTTAACCAACTTCTTGGTACAGAGGAGCAATACTTATTCTGCAAGAAGACATTTACACAAAAGATACACACCCAGCACAATAGAAAGGGTATCTGTGGTGTGGAGACGGGCCTGAGGAGAGAAAGTAAAAAAGGGAATGTATTAATAGAGAGTTAACAGAACGAGATGTTAGGTTTTAAAAAGGGAAGATAAAACCTCTGCTAATCAATTTAAGCCTCTCATTGTACAGATGATGAAGCTCATTTTACAGATGAGACTGCTGGGGCCTGAAGTCACACAGTGACAGATCCCAGGTCGGAACTTGGGTCTGTGAACGGCCATGTAGTGCCCCTCACATCATCCCAGGCTTTCTCAGTAGGGCTTATTTTCCTTGCTGTTTTCAGAGTGTGCACTGGGTCACCCCAACTAGACCCCGAGGTTGCTCAGGGGCTGAGCTGTCCTTTCTCCCTTTGTACCCCGCCTCCAATGTGCCACTGCCCTGCCCCGAGCAATCTGAATAGACCTACAGTCTCTCAAAACCCACAGTCTTAGACTAGAGTTTGGCCATTTGCTTCTCTCGCCTACACATTTTCCCAGGAGTCATCACTTCCTCCATCATTTTATAGACAGCGAATATTTAGACACAGAAGGAGCCGAAGAGATTGCCTTGTGGACCCGCTCCTTCATTTTGTGAGTAATAGACATTTGGAGAAGGCCACTTCCACACTGAGACATTCTGATGTGGTTTAAAGAATGGACCATTAAATTCCTACCTTAAGAAAAAAATCTTCCTGGGGGCTCCTGGGTGGCTCAGTTGGTTAAGTGTCCGAGTCTTGATTTTGGCTCAGGTCATGATCTCTTGGTTCATGAATTCAAGCCCCGTGTCAGTGCAGAGCCTGCTTGGGATTCTATCTCTCTGCGCCGCCCACCCCCCCCCCCCAAAAAATAAATAAACATTAAAAAGAAAAGAAAA
>NW_024412427.1:17542200-17553729 GCF_014898765.1 Herpailurus yagouaroundi | reverse complement strand
AAAAGAAAAGAAAAATCTGCCCAATAACACAAACCACCACAGACACCCTCATGAATTCCTCCAAAGAGCAAGTCAACGATAGGAGGAAAAACGCGACAAGGCTCAGGGAGGTCTTCAGTGAACATGCATAGAACAAAGTTTTACACATTGATGGGTCATTTTTTTAAAGGAGCTTCCTAGTTTTAGCTTTTACATTTTTGGTCTATGATTCATCTTGAATTAATTGTTATATATGGCGGAGGTAGGAGTTACTGTGTTTGTTTTTTTCCCATACACATATTCCATGTTCTAGGACTATCTCTTGAAGACTTTCCATTTTCCATTGGATTGTTTCCATGTCTTTGTTGAAAATTAAAGGACTATATGAGTGCGGGTCCATTTCTGAGCCCCTTCTGTTTCATACATCTCTCTATTGATTCTTATGCTGGTTGAGTATCGTGACTTCATAGTTAGTCTTGAAATCGTGCCTTGTAAGTTCTCCACTTTGCTCTTCCCTTTCAAGATTGTTTTAATATTCTAAGTTCTTTGCATCTCTATACACATTTCAGAATCAGCTTGTGAATTTCTGGAAGGAAAAAAAAAAAACCCTAGTGAAATTCTAACGAAATGATGCAGCATTTTTGTGAGCTTGTCAAAACTCCTGCTTCAAATACCACATGCTTTCACTCGTATGCAGAATCTAAAAAACAAAACAAATAAACGACAAACCGCAGAAACAGACCCATAAGTGTAGAGAACAAACTGGTGGTTGTCAGAGGGGCTGGTGTGGGAGCATGGGCAAAATGGGTGAAGGGGAGTGGGAGGTACAGGCTTCCAGTTATGGAATGAGTAAGCCACAGGGATAAAAGGTACAGCACCAGAAATATAGTCAATGGTATTGTAATGGCGTTGCAGGTAGCTGCACTTGTGGTGAGCACAGCATAACGTACAGACTTGTCGAATCACTATGCTGTGCACCTGAAACTTAGGTAACATTGTGTGTTACTTCATTGTGTCAATACTTCAATTAAAAAAAGAAACACCCCTGTTCTAAATTTTCAGCTACGCGTTTAATTAACGATGAAACGGAGACCTACAGGAAATCAGGAGACTTGCCGGAGGCCACAAGTCATACGGGGGCCACGGGGGGCTCCGGGTATCTCCACTGCCAGCCTGTTTACTTGACTCCTCATAGCGTTTTGTCCAAAAATCGCTCAGCATCATCCAACGCGTGGACCAACACCCACAGGGATAAAGGACTATAGCTGATAAAAGCCTCAGTCAGGGCCACCTTCTCTACACACTGAATGGTTTTCCTATAGGGAAAAAATGCCATTCGTTTTCAAAGTGACAAAGTCTTATCTTGTCACCATGGTAACCCATCTTCTTCGGGCATCCTGACTGGCCTCTTTCTTGAAATAGCTTTTCTTTCAAGCCTCCCAGGCCTGAAAAGCGGAGCCTGACTGTTCGTTCTGATGCCCGCTGGAGGGGGCCAGCACAGGATAGAACAAGGATCCATGTCTTACGACTTCCCCCCCACAGGGACCTGTTTGGGAGAGGAAAGTGTCCAAGATGACACTCCAAGGAGGCTGTGGACGGCAGGGGTTAACTTCTCAGAGTCTTGAGGGTGGACTGACTGGGTGCTGATGTGCATTGGTTCAAAGCCATAATTCTTGGCTTCAAGGACCTTTTGTCTACTTAAAGTAATTGAGACGGAAACAAAGCAAGCCAAATTGTCAAATAGAGCCATGTCCCTTTCTCTAGGAAATCTCAGAGCCTTTGATTGGTAGCTCTGCCTGTGGTTCCCAAAAGGAACATGGCATGAAGAATTTCCCAAACTTACTTGACCACAAAGCTGATCTAATAGAATGTTGTTACTTTTATCATTCTTTTTCCAAAGCCTTGGTACCCCTGATGACAAGTAGCCATCCCCTTGGATAAATTCCATAGGCTGAACACTTGCTTATTCATGAAATACTCTTCATTAATACTTCCTATAGGAACAGGTCACAGTATTACTCCGCTCAGTGCTACCCCAAAGGCCCACAATGACCCTTACATGGTATGGATTTTGGTGATATTGTCCTACAGGCCCACATCCCTTAATATCAAACGTTTATTTGAACTCATACAATAAAAGTATATCAAAGATGTCCTAGGTATTTAGACAGATGCTTTATATCCTGGCTAGAACTAATCTGAGCTAGAACAGAAATTGGATTGTGAAGGGGGAGAGAAGCCCTTGACAAAGAACCCATGGGGTAGTGTGTTTGTGGGGATGGGAGGGTATCCCCTGAGGGAGATCTAAGAGAGACATCAAGGCTGGGGCCACGAGGACATTTCCCATATCATGTGGTCTAGAAGCCAGAAGGAGAGCCCCTTTCTTAAATTTGTCCTGGGTTTTGAGAGTACAGGCTATTGGATTTTGAAGAAAGTGCAGTTGGGACCCCATTTAGGCAAGCGGTAGAAAATCCTAACCTGACAAGAGTAACTTATCCACTTAGAATTTTGACTGAGGCCTAAAAGAAACAAAAAGCAGACTTGTTGGGTTAGAAACACCCACAGAGCAAGTTGAACTTCCACACAAGTCCACCCCAGCAGCCTTGCTGGTAATTGTTCACCACTCTGATCTCCTGTCCCTGCTCTGATCCCTGGGCTATCCTCTGGTGCCAGAACATTCCTTATATGTAGCAGCTCTAGAGAGGAACAAGTCAAACCCAAAGTCTCTAACTCCATTTGATAACCAGTCAGGATATTCAGGTCTTTATTTGGAAACTGCCCCTAGTGCCAAAAGGTGCCAAGATCTTTTAACTCTTCATAGGGCCAAGATACCCGGCCAGGGCTCTCTACCTAAGAAACCAGAACAACAGGAAAGAAGCTTGGGTTATACACCAGGCACTTGCGTTGAAATTGTACATCCTATATTCCTTCAGCCAACCTGATTTCCATCAGAAGAGAATAGTTTTGGGCACCTAAGCAGTTATCCCAGAGACTGAGAACACCCTTTGCTGAGAACACCCCTCCAGAGAGCCCTCCCTGGTTATCCCAGCCTGCAACATTCCCATATCAGATGCCCTACAAAATGTTCTAGGCCCAGTGGTAGGCCTTAGACCTTTATCCCAACTCCTCATTCTTAGCGTGGACAGGTAGGGAGGAGAATCAATTCACCCTAGAGTTGGAATAGCATATATATGACACTCTTACCCCCACTCCCATCCTGGCCTGCGACAGACAATATTAATCAACCACTTGTTCTTTTCTTCTGAGCCCAGATATGTTCTCAAAATCCTTCTGCACAGTAATTGATAGGAACTAGAATCTAAGATGAACTACATTCTTCATTCCTGTTCTAGAGATTGCAGTGTGCTATTAAGAATGTACCATGAAAGAGATACAGGTTAGAATTGTTCAGAGGAAGGAAAGAATGTTGCATGCCTTTCTTTGATTTATCAAATATCTGTTGAGCATTTACTCTGTACCAGGCTCTAGGCTCAGATGATCGAAAGCACCATGAGAGTACAGAATAGGGGCAACCAAATCAGACTGGGGGGGTCAGAGGAGGCTTAACAAGAAGGAAAATTTTTAAGGAAGTAAAGAAACTAGATAAATTTGGAGGCAGAGTGGGGGAAAGCATAGCAGACAGTAAGAACAATTTATGTCAAGGCACAGATGTACAACAGCTACACAGAAGTTTGATGACTAAAGTAAAGGGTATCACAGTGAAACAACAGGAAGGGAGTTTTTATGTGTATTTCTCAGAACTGCGTGACTCAGGGTGTGGTTTGTGGACCAGCAGCATCAGCATCACCTGGCAGCTTGTTACAAATGCAAAATTTCAGGCCCAATCCCAGGCCCCCTGAATCAGAAACTCTAAAGAGAAAGCCAAGGGAGGTGGGGTTTAATGCACCTTCCAGCCCAACATCCAGAAGCACTGCTCCAAAATGATGATCAGTGCCATTGCAAATCATTGACTTCACCTCCGTGTCCCTTGGGGACACCCACCATCCCAACTGGGCCCAGCATTTCCCCCACGGCACTCAGGGTCGCTTCCTCCCGTTTGGCCTGACTCCATGGAAGCTGGTGCCACCCGGGGTTTCAGACTCTACGTGTTAGTATGACTTTGATTCCCTCCCCCACACCATCTGACACATCCCATCTGCCCTCATGTCCTGGGAGCTTGTTAGTCTGACTAATAACCTGAATCCACTCAATATGGATAAAATGTCAAGAGACGAGATGACAGTGGGCATTGCAAAGGAGGTCATGTCAATCTCTTCAACCAGAGGGACATTTCTTCCTCAACCCCCCACTAGGCAAGGATGGAGGGCCCAGGCTCCCATCCTGACTTCTCCTCTTTCTCGCTGTGTGACTTTGGGTGAGCTGTTTAAGATCTCTGCGCTTCGGGCCCCTCAGATGTGAAACAGAGATAGTATTGCTATTTATCTCATAGGGTTGTTGTGGGGATGAATGAGTTCATACAGGTATAATAATTATTAATTTGTTAAAATTATAATAAATAAAAGTATTAAATCATCTCAAAATCATTAAATGAATAAGAAAGGTTAATAAGAAAGGTTAATAAGAAAGGTTAATTAAAGATTATTTAGAATTGAAATTATTGAAATAATAATATTTTAAAATACTAAGTGTTATTATCATCATCATTATTATTAATTATTATTATAACTATTACATTATTCACCCATTGCCATAGCCTCCCGTCCTCCAGTCTCTCTTCATTGCTCTTGGCCTTACAACCTAGCCCACTGGATATCGTGAGCATGGCAGCTTTGTATTGAACAGGTTATTCCCCTCCTCAAAAGTCTTTAGAGGCTCCCCTTGCCCATCTTTATCATGAATTCTGCATTTTTTGGTAGAGTAATGGAACCCATTGCTTCCAATGGACCCTTACAGATAGTAGTGGACCTTCTTTGGTTGATGTCAGGGGGTTGGAATGCCCTTCCAGCTTCTCCCTTTGCCTTTCCTTGCCCACCAAGAGACATCCCCATGGAACTCTGGGATCCAAGGAATGCAGCACAGAGAATTTGGCTTATGAAATCCAAACAGCAATCATTTTGCCCATTTGCTCCAGGATTATGGTCTCCTTCCCAGGAAAGAAAAACACCATGTGCAATCACACCTCACAGCTTTACTCCAACTGTTCCCTTGGTCCACCCATCAGGATGTTGGGCCTGAATTTCCCCCCTAAGTCTGGTCTCACTCTGCTATGTGTCCTCCCGGTCAGCCCAGCCCTGAGGGACTGTTCCTTCCTCTTGACCCTGGTCTCTCTTGTACTTGTCAGACACCCTCCCGCAGGCAGGGAACAACAGACCCTGGGGAGCTCTGAGAACAGAGGAGCCTAGGAGGAGCTATTTCCAACTCAGAATGTTCTGGCCGGTTGCCCAGGCTTTGTTCCGATTTCTGATGTTCTTTAGAATCTTCTCATTACATCACCGGGAGAAGCACAATTAAGTGCTACCCTCTTCCTTTCTTTTTAATAACTTTTATTGTGTTTCCTGATTACCAATGTAATATATGGCCAATGTATTGGAAGAAATTTGTAAAATACAAACACAATTCTTTAAAAAAGAAAAGAAAGATAAACTTCATTAGATTTGAGAAACAGTTGTTTTAGAAGGAATTTCTCCATGTTGGGAAGAGGACGGCTGGTAGGTAGAATGATGAGCCTGGGAACTTTCCACACCTTAATCCCTGGGGCTGTGGATATACTGAGATCTCATGCCTGTGACTATGTTACCTTGCAGGGCCAAAGGGATTTTGCAGATGTAAATGTAATTATGTTCATTTCTTAGGCTGTGTAACAAAGTACCACAAACTGACTGGCTTAAAAGAATAGAAAAGTCCGAGATCAAGGTATTGGCAGGCCCATGCTCTCTCTCCTAGCTTGCAGTTGTTACCAGCAACCCTTGGCATCCCTTAGTTTATGGTTACTTAGCTTCAGTCTCTGCCTCTGTCATCGCATGGCTGTCTTTCCTCTGGGTCCACAGGGCATTCTCTTCTCTGTGTTTCATTGTCTCTGCGTCTCTCTCTTTTTTTTTTTTTTTTTCTGCGTCTCTTTTTATTAGGACACCAGTCATATTGGATTAAGGGTCCACCTCACTCCTCATCTGACCTCATCTTGAGTAGACATGCAGAGACCGTGCTTCCAAATAAGGTCATATTCACAGGTATCAAGGGTTAAGGCTTCAATATATTTTGGGGGGACACACAGTTTAACTCACAACAGCATTACTGGTGAGTTGGCCTTCAAATAGGGAGATTATCCTGGATTATCTTGGAAGGCCCAATATAATCACATGCATGCGTATAGGCAGAGAACTTTCTCCTGCCAGAGTCAGCGAGATGCAACACCAGGGAAAGACAGAAAGATTCCAAGCTTGAGAAAGGTTCCACATGCTGTTGCTCGTTCTGACATGTAGGGAGCCACGTGCAAGGAACAAAGAAAGGCCTCCAGGAGCTGATGATGGCGCCTGGCTGACGCGAGAGAGGAAATGGGGACCTCGTTCCTCCCACCACAAGGAAGGGGATTCATCCGACAACCTAAGTGGGCCTGGAAGTATATGGTTCCCCAGAGCCTCCAGAAAGGAATTCAGACTTGCCGATACCAGGTCTGCCTTGGGAGACGTGGAGACCTGGCGACCTGGCGACCTGGCGACCTGGAGACCTGGAGTGGAGCAACCAGCAGGGTTTCGCTGTGCCTAGTTTATCACCTATGGAAACTGAGAGATGATAAACAGGGTTAAGACACTAAATTTGCCATAATCTGTTAAGCAGCGACAGGAAAGGAGAATATAAGGAATAACTCCAGCTTTCTGTCTTGAGCACCCAGGTAGGTACGGTTGTCTTTGCTCTGGTGGGGAAAACCTGAGAGAAGCAGTGAGGTGGGTGAGGCTGCCAAGAATGGCAGTGTTCGCAAGATCTAGGAGAAAGCGCTGGGAGCACAGCAGGGTCACAGCTGGACTCATGAGCCCAAGGTTTAGCAGAGGGCGGGGGTAGAGTTACAAATGTGGAAGTTGTGGCCCAGAGACAGTGTCCAAGTGTTCACCGTGATCACCCAGAAGAAGGGAAGGCAGTGAGCCCAGATTGAGCCTGGGAACTTCCAACCCTGGCTGAAACTGGGTTGAGGAGAGGAAGGGCAACCAACAAAGAGACTGGAAGAAGTGGCCTCACAGAAGAGGAGAGGTCAACGTGGTGGTCAACAGGATGCATGATGGGAGACATCTAGTAAAATGAGGACCCAAAAAATCCATTTCAGTATCCCATACAACAAGCATACACCCACCATTTGACACACCAACCCCATTCATTGGGTTCTACCCGGAGAAATGAAAACTTATGTTCCCTCAAACACCTGTATGTAAATGTTTAAAGCAGATTATTTATTTATCTATCTATCTATCTATTTATTTATTTATTTTGAGAGAGAGAAAGGGACAGGTGCAGAGAGAGGAGAGCAGAGAGAGGAGTGCAAAGTAGGATCTGCACTGTCAGTACAGATCAGTCCAGATGCAAGGCTTGAACTCACGAACCATGAGATCATGACCTGAGCCACCCAGGCACCTTATTGTAGCTTTATTTTAATCACCCAAACCTGGAAACAACCCCAAAGTCCTTTGACAGGTGAATGAACAAACAAACCATGGTTCGTCCATACAATGGAACACTACTCAGTCCTAAAAAGGAATGGACTATTGATACACTCAACAACTTAGATCCAAATCTGTGTGCTGTATGGTTCCGTTTATGTGATATTCTCAAAAAGACAAACTACAGGTGCAGAAAGCAGACCAGTTGCTGCCAGAATTTGAGAGAAACAATGATGACAAAGGGGTACCAGGAAGGAATTTTGGGGGGGGGGGAGTGGAACTATTTTATATCTTGATTATTGTGGTGATAGTTACATGACTCCATGCATTTCTCCAAGCAGAACTGTGCCCTTCAAAGTGTGAATTAACTTAAACTTAATTTTGTGGATGAAGGGAAATATTAATTTAAAAAATACCCAAGGAATCTAGCCATTTGGAAGTCAGTGGTGACTTTCAGAAGAGCTGTTTGAAGGGACAGCAGGCCTGGAAACCAGCCCAAATAGGCACATGAGTGACTGGGTGACTGGGTGACTGGGTGCCAGCAAGGGCTGAAGCTGGCAGGAGACCAGAGACTGAAGAAGAGGCATTTCTCATCCTCAGGAGCCAAGGGTTGAGTTGACCGTGGTCCTTGGTTCATGACCCGCTTTCATCATCAGTTTGCGCAAGGCCCATCTCTGTCATTTCCCTTTAGTCTCTGATGCCCAAAGGCTCCCAGGCTAATGTGTTTGTTTCATGCTTGAATATGTATGTATGCATCTGTAAAATATGAAATGTTCCCCTACTTGTCTTGTATTTGTGCTTTTCATTTACATAAATGGCATTATGCAATTGGCCTCGTTCTGTTTCTCCTTGTTTTAAAAAAAGATCTCATGGCTCTACCGCACTGGCTCATTGCTCTGAGAGCAGTGTAGTATTCCTCAATGCGTGTCCTCTGTACTGCACCTTCCATTCTCCTAGCAATGGACTTAAGCTTGCCTGTAGCTGCTCTGGTGGACATTTTTGTGCACATCCCCATGTGACTGTGAACCAATTTACTTGCAGTATGTCCTCAAGAGCGAGATTGCTGGGTCAGAGTGTACTAAGCCTCAGTCATAACTACAGACTCCTTCGCTGATCACTCTACCCATTTACACTGCCACCAACAGCATAGGGGCACTAAGAAAGGGACCAGGTTTTTCACATAGGATTGTGGGTAGATGGAATCTTTTCTTCCTCCATGCCTCAAGTTCCCACAGACAGAGGCAACTCCTACTCTTTTCCCCAGGAGAGAAATGTACTTGGAGACTGATTCTCCTCTCTCTGCCTTCCATTTCCAGAAGGAGTGGCTTGTGAGATTGATAGATTCATGAGTATTCAGAGTGTGTATGCAAGGCCTGCATCTTCTGGGTGTTTTCTCTTTGGGATTCCCAACCAGAAGATAGGTCTCTGGGACTCCTCTCCTCCATACGGTTTACTTATATGAGCCAGCTCTACCCCATGTTGTGGGAGGCCTACAGTTCTACTCTCAAGGGAATGATGTATCAGGAAGCCCAGCTGGTCAAATCTTCATCCTCAAATGTAACTGCAGCAATCAAGCCGATATTTTCATTTCTCTTTGCTTTAATCCTACGGTCATCTCCCAGTTAGCATCAAACTCAGAGCTACAGTAAAACCTTGGTTTGCAAGCATAATTTCTTCCAGAAACATGCTTGCAATCCAAAGCACTTGCATATCAAAGCGAATTTCAAGAACCATTGGCTCAGTTGCGGTCACCATGTGATGCTGGGCATCACATATGACTTGTATTGCAAGACATCGTTCACTTACCAAGTTAAAATTTTTTAGAAATGTCTGTTCATCTTGTGGAACACAATCCAAGGTTTTACTGTATATGGGGGACAGGGTATGATTTGCCTTACATCCTTAACGCATTGGTGCAAAGGCCTGAAGCCTTGAAGAATGGGTGTAGGGCCGAGCACTGGGGATTTAAGTGATTAAGGCTTGGACCTTGGGCTCATTATAAAACAAGGTCTCACAGTCCTTTGACTTCAGCAGACATGTTAAAATATGTTCCACAAACACGACATTCATTGCTGACTCTGCTCCCCCCCCCCACTATGGGGGACTTGGCCAGACAGATCCACGGAAGTACTAGTAACCCGAGTCTGAAAAACAAAGAGGAGCCGGGGAAGAAATGAGGAAGAAGGCATTCATGCCCATCAAACACGGCTGACCCTACATGTGGAGTAGATGCACAGGGACCCAGTTAAGAAACAGGTCCAAATGCTAAAACTCATCCAAGACGGTCTGATAAAAGGCAGAGGGAGACGAATACTGGAGGGTCACATGAATGTTGCAGCACAGTGGCAGGAAAGGGATTTGCAGCTGCCATCCAAGTGGCACACGTTCAAGGCTCTGGGAAAAATCAGACAACAGAGTTGGTTCTTACCAGGTCCCTGGTAGCTCAGGACCCAGTGTACTTCCTGCAGCTCCAGGTATGGAATCTCACAGGGAGCTATTCCAGCGGAAGCAAACACGGGGACGAGGGGGCACCCCTCCCTTGAGGTAGGTTTCATGGGCTTGAGGAATGTAATACGGCTGCTCACAAGAGGTGTCAGAGGCTCTGTCTCTAAACGGTGTCCTTACAGAGTTCATCTTTAAATGTCAGGAGTATAAAATTCAAAATGGTTTTCTACCTGCAGGATATTAAAAAAAGGAATACCTCAAATGACACTTGGTGACAAGCTAGGTTCATTCCATATAGTTAAAAATTTTGCTGAAAAATCAAAGCATCTGAAAAGCCACCCCATGGTAGAGAAGCAGTATATACAATGGACTTCTCCCACAGGTCTAAGGTTGGGGGCCCCGGAAGCAGAGCCTGAGGCAAGGATTTTGATCCCAGGAAACATGAGTAGGACATGAAAAGTGGAGTCGGGAAGGAAAGAAAATCAACAAAGGGATGCTGCTATGGGCAACTGAGACTCTCAGGGACTGGTTGTGTCCACTCGAGCCATGAGGAAGCTGGAGGGTTTACCCACCAACTCCTCCTGTCCGTCATTTAATTAAAGGCACTGCTTCTGAGGGTTTCAGCTCACTGGTACTTCTGGACAGCCCCATATGTGGTCTGAGCGCACTCCCACAACCAGAGAAAGCCCTCAGCTGGAGAGTCTCGGGTGCTTGCAAGAGGAAGTCATCAACATCACAGTCGTCGTGAACGCTAAGAGGATGCAAAAAGGACACCAACTACATTTGGAAAAACAACGTGTTCTAGTCAGCCTCTTGATGAGAAAATTTCTCCCAGTTGAGGGTCATTCTCATGACACGTAGCCTGCGTAGCCTGAGGCTGGCATCAGGAAGCTGAAGCCCAGATTTTTTTTTCCCTCTACCCTCCCTCGGACACTGCTGAATCGATACTGTTTCAGCAGGGGTAATGTGTATTTGGATTAATGTAAATAATGGGTTCTGCTTGTGATAACACAAAAGGCTTTCTCCCTAGTATTTCTGAATTTCCTGAGCGTGCATCAATGCCGTGACAGTCCTGTGCATCCTCTAAAGTTTCTTTGCCGTAAAGTGTGAGCACTAGACGTTGGGTTGCATGAATCAACTCAGATGTCCTGAAGGAACTGCAGCCTGTCCAATGAAAGACGCCCAAACTATGGCAGCAGAGGGGCTTAGACTCCACACAGGCACCTGAGTGAGACCCCTCATGGCTGAGGCCACAGAGTGAACATTGACAAGGGTGATTTAGGATTTTAATTTTTGTGAAGCTCTTAACAATTTTTATTTCCAGTGTCTCAGATGATGTTTACAAGCAGGTGTTTGGGTATTTGATAATGGAAGCTTGAGCTGAATCCCATCATTCAAGTGTAGGACAGTTTTCTCTCACCACCATTATAATAAGAGAGTTTTTAAAATCTATCATCTGAGCTCATTTCATGACCTCAGCTGAGCCATTTGTACAATG
>NW_024412427.1:17464411-17542100 GCF_014898765.1 Herpailurus yagouaroundi | reverse complement strand
CCCCCCCCCCCCCACCGTATAGGATGTAGGTCTCAGAGTTGATTTAGTTAATGTATGGTGCTGATGCATTTCAGAGCCTTTAGGGAAAGCACTAAATTGCCCACCCTTGTGTTTTAGAAGATTCTTTTGATGTCAAGACACAACACAATGACACTCGAATAGATGAAAGGCAGAACTCTTTGTTACTTACAGCTCCGAATGAAAGAAGGCTGCAAGAATGAAAGAGCCCCACACACGGCAGGTTCACCCAAGCCAAGGTAACAGCAGGTCTGAGCTGAGGGGGCAGCTTATGCCTGGCAAGCGGTGTGGGGATGGCTCGGTTACTTGGGCTCTCTGTGGATTGTTTAATTTGAATAATCTCCCGGGCACCGGGGCATAGGTACTGTCCCTACTTGTCTGGGACCTGCCCCCAGAGCACTCAGGGCTGGTGCATATGGCCTGGAGGATGAAAGCCTGATAAAGGAAGAGGTCAGGAGCATGGGCTTAATCGGCTGCTCAAAACAGGGGAACTGACCAGCCTCCAGCCAGGGCTTCAAGACTGGGTCCGAACAGCATAAACAAATAAGTCAAACAACCTATATGACTCCTGGTCTCAAGGTGGTGAAAAAAAAAAATAGCGGCTGGTGTCGGGGAGTGGCTACATGACTGCGGCACCGAGCGCTCCCTGATAGACTGACTGCTCGTCTCCTCCCCTGAAGAGGTGGCCACACCCCTGGTGGACCATGAGTTTAGACCCAGTGTCAGTGGACAAGACTCGGATATGTCAGAGGGTGCCATCTTCTCCCTGCTTTCCTGCCGTTACACCAGGACGGGTCCTCACGCTTGTGAAGAGACCAGCACATCCTTGGGAAGGGGTAGGGGTAGGGTTAGGGTTAGGGTTAGGGTTAGGGTTAGGGTGGAAGCCTCATGATAGCAATAGTGCCCGTATAGAAAAAGAAAGCAAAGAGCTTTCTTCCTCTGTCTCTGGTTCTCTGTCTCTCTGTCTCTCTCTCTCTCTCCCATGTAAGGATATAACAGAAGCCAGGTATCTGCTGGCCAGGAAGAGGGCTCTCACCTAACCCTGGATCTGCCAGCTCCTCGATCATGGATTTTCTGGCCTCCAAACTGGAATAGAAAATGTTTGTTGTTGAACCTCTCGGTCTAAGATTTTTTCATTACAGCAGGCTGAAGTGCCTGTGACGCCACGAAATTCCCTTTGTTGGCGTGTTCGTTCCACCTCTCGCATATCCACGTCTTCAAAGCTTGATTTGTTCTCCAGCCCTGCTCATGCCCCTACCCACACCACAGTGCTAGAAGTTCCTTCCTCTTCCTCTTCCTGCTCACCTCACTGTACATTTCTTTTTTTTTTTTTTTCAACGTTTTTTTATTTATTTTTGGGACAGAGAAAGACAGAGCATGAACGGGGGAGGGGCAGAGAGAGAGGGAGACACAGAATCAGAAACAGGCTCCAGGCTCTGAGCCATCAGCCCAGAGCCCGACGCGGGGCTCGAACTCACGGACCGCGAGATCGTGACCTGGCTGAAGTCGGCGCCACCCAGGCGCCCCACCTCACTGTACATTTCTATCCATCTCTATACCTCACAAGTGTTCAGGGGGAGATTGTTGTCTGTCTTCCCCTTGTATCTCCACGGCCTGGCATCATGTGTGACCCCTATTAGGTGGTCAACATACGAGGGAATTGTTACTCGGCCAGCGTAAGAAAGCAAAGGGCGAACTTGACTCACAGGTGTTGGGAAAGATGCATTCACTTGGTGTGCCCAATGTAATTACAGGTCCTGGGTGATTTAAAGGCTGTTTCTGCAGGAGCCAATAAATCTTTTATGAAGGCCTTGTCGTCCAGCATAATTGCCCAGCTTGTCTTTGGCTGTTTAAATGCACCAGGTTATACCATCTGAGACTCTGGGAGTCCAACCAATGATCCTGCACAGCCGGGAACACTGAGGCACGGGGCTGGAGGGGACAAGGCCCACTGTGGAGCCTTGGCAGAGGCTCTCATGGGAGGAGGGGTCCACACAGGCTAGGAAAACTCAGGGGTCAGAGAGGGGGAGTGTGGCAGATTGCATTAATTGCCCCGATGCTTACCCCTCCCTGAATCCAAGTCGTTTGCCATGTGGCTTAGTGAGTGTATATTCCCACCTCCACCCTCCAGGGAAGGAGGCAGGAGCAGAAGTCCAAGGAAAATTCTCATGCTACCTGTCTGGAGCTTGTTCTTATCAGTGCCTGAGAGTAGAAGGCATCCAGCCACTCCCATCAGGTACAACATCCGGGCTCTGGGCAGCTGCTGGCTGGGGAGCAGGAAAGCTGGGTCCTAGCTGCAGAGGATCTGCAAGGTGTCCTGGCGCAGGCAGTCCCTGCTCCTGTCTAAACTTCAATGTCCCCAGCAACAAAGCAGGGCATTGCACGAACGTCCGTATCTTTCAGGATGGGCTAAGTTATGCAAAAATAACAGCCCCCCCCCCTTCTTCAAATTTCATATGCCTTCAAAACAAGCCAAAAAGGTTGAGGTTTATTGGTGTTATCCTCACTGAGGACCCAGGGTGACGGAGTGGCCGCGCTCATTGTTGCTAGTCACCGAGGCAGGGGACAAAGAAGGGGCAAGGCATGCACACTGGTCCTTGCAGCTCCTGCCTGGAAGGGACCTGCTTCCACTCACTTTTCACAGACCAAGGCATGTCCATGACCAAATTCAACCTCAAACGGGCAGGGAGATACAATTTTACCCTGTGTCTGGAAGGAGAAAGACAGGGAACATTTGCAAACAGGTCTGATGGCTACTTTGCTCTCCAGACAGCCTGATACTTTTAGTGTCTTAAAATATTAAATGTATGGGGCGCCTGGGTGGCTCAGCTCCTTAAGGGTCCAACTCTTGATTTCAGCTCAGGTCAGGTCTTGATCTCATGGAAGCCCCACGTCAGACTCTGCGCTGATAGCCCAGAGCCTGCTTGGGATTCTCTCTCTGCCCCTCCCCTGCTGTCTCGTTCTCTCTCTCTCTCTTTCAAGGATAAATAAACGTTTAAAAAATGAAATGTATCATTCTTCCAGCTGCAATCATCATAACTGTCCCTTCGTCTATCTCTCCTATAAGGTGGCTTCTCAATTATGTGTTTGTAATCCACATACTGACTGGGGCCACCTGTCTTCAAGATTTAAATTAAACTGGCTGAATCCCCATCTCTCTTCCGGTGGCAAGTCCAATGCCCTTCTCCAAGCCTTCTGTGAATTGCAAGGCCACCTCCAGCAAGTCTCATCCTCACTTGCATGTCACCTGCAGTAGCTTTCCTCTCCTCCCTTCTCCATTCTGACATGTAAAAAAAAACAAAACAAAAAAGCCCCCTTTTCCTTGATCTCCCCTGAATTGATTCATGCAGACTTTGCTGAAGGTCAGTGCCGGGAGAAGGATCACATCACAGAACACGCGCACCCCCCCCCCCCCCACAATGAATATCAGACGTTCCTGTTCTCCTGAGATTTCACGTCACCCTGCCACTGGGAATTTCTCTCTGGGCTTCGCTCTGCAGGAGAAACTCTTTGCCGTTGGGTATATCCCCTCTCCTGACAGCTTCTACCCACTCTTTCTTATGCACAGCAACATAGCTCCCTACCCTCCACTAGGTTCCACGGGTATGTTACACACAGAACACTCACTCCGAAGCGTCTGCTAACCAAAGCACATCTACGGTGGGTCCTGGGCCGTTCGGAAGACCAGGGCCGAGGCTCTGAAATTCCAGTCCCCACCCGCAGCCCTGGTCCCCTCCATAAGGAGAAGGGAGCAGTATAGAGATTTATGTGTCCACGGATCCCTGCATTGCTGCCTTCCCTTCGCTCCGTCCCTTAAAAGGCAGAAGTTGCTGAAGTCCGTTTCGGTTTTAAATAACTCTCTCTCTCTCTGTTAAATACAGACTCACTTGTTTTTATGAAGCACTCCTATGTGAATGCCAGGTCGCGCGCCCCACCCCCACCCGTGCGGAAGGTCCCAGGCTTCTCGTCAGGGTACAGATAAGGGAATGGACAAGAAGCCCTTGCCTGGGTCTCCCACGCGGCGCCCACGTGGAGCTCAAACCTGGGTCTGTAGCACAAACCCCCCTTTCTCCTCGGTCAAACTGCATCTTTCTGACCTCCTACCCTTTACAAGGAAGGCCTCTGCTTACCGGAAGTCAAGAGGTGAATTTCAGGAGTGTTTCCTGCCATCACCCGCCTCTTTGCTTCATCTTGAAATACATGTTTCAGCCAGTGAAGGGGACGTCCACCCCCATGTGCCAAGCTCCGCCGTCTGCACCGGGGGAGAGCGGGGAGGATGGGGAAGGGCTTGTAGTTGAGCCATGGAAACAGGGAAACAGGGTTCCCTGATGCCCACCAGTGGGCCCCGGGCTCCCCGGGGAGGTCGGTGGGGGCTGAAGGCTGGGTATGGGCTGGACTGTTCACGGTCGCTTCAAGGAGAGCTTGCCAAGTTTCACCTGTCCATAGGGGCAGTTAATAGACATTCCCTTACATTTTCCTCTCATTCCCCCAGAAACTTGGGCCCCATCCTACTGCAAAGTTTGATAGCGTCTCACGGGCAGGCTAGGGGCAAACTGCTGGCCTGATGGTGTAGGACTGATCCCTTCCACTGGACCGCACACCTTGAGAAATGCTCAAATATCCCCATTTCACACATGGGGAAATGGGGAATCCCAGGAATAAAGGACTCACCCTAGATCTCCCAATTCCTTGGTGACAATGGTGAGACTCAGTCCGCACGTCACCAGCAATCCAGTCCTGAAATGCTCCTGGACCCCAAGCCTGCCCCACGGGACCCCAAGTCGCCGGGATGTGGCAGCCAACCGCAACTCCAGCAGACGTCACAGTCAGAGCCGGGCGCGGGCAGACCCGATGCTTTTGGCTGGGTCTCATTAATGAGGGTCGGGTTGCATTTCTCCCTGTGGGTATCTGGGACCGGCAACAATTTTACCACAAAAATAATGTCATTCTCTACTTCTCCGAGAGGGCATAATGCTTCCCATTGTGAACTAGTGGTGTCCTTGTTTCTGCAGATGATTTATATAGGGAAAATTCCTGGTCTGGTGCCGTATTCTCGCTACCAGGACGCCCTAATAAATTATACTGGAGCTGAAGATACCATGCGTTTTCCGCACCACATTTACTCTCCAAGTCCTGCATTTTCTAAGAACATAAAAGAATGTACTTCAGAAAAAGCTGGATGCTAAAGAAAGGGAAACCGCTCCAAGATGGTAACACCCTGCAGTTTCGAAGGGGCTAATGCTGGTGGTGACCGCTGAGAAGTGGCTTTCAACACTCGCGTTTTCAAAGCATCTCCTTCCCGGTCAGCTCACGGCCAGTCTCCCTGCTGCTGCAGGAAGCAGAAGGTTCGTGATTTCCCCTGTGCTGTGAGTGGGAAGACAAATCCACGGTGGTGCAGCGGTTCACGGCAGGTTTCTGCTTCCCGGGCTTGGCTCAGGTCACTGCGGTGAATCTCGGGCAAACCGTCCTCTTCCTTTGCTTTCCTGATCACTGGCATTACCCTGTTGCAGTGTAATGGAAAGAGCTCTGAAGCTCTGGATTCAAATCCTGCCTCTGTCGCTTAATGCAGAGGGATCAGGGCACTTTGCCCCCCTTCTTTGAGGCTCAGCTTCCTCATTGATACAACGAAGACAGTGGAACCAAGGCCAAGAATAGAGGAGAAAAATATGGATTCATTTTCATAATGAGGACATTTGATCCTACATGAACTACTTCCGAAGGACTTGTCTCTAAAGGGGGGACCTGTCTCTAAAGCCATTTTGCCTGCCCAGAGTCCATCCAAAGGAAGGGTGGGAAGCAACCCCACTTCCTGCTGTGGGAATTGGGGAAATATTTCTTTTTCCATGTCTCCTGACAGCAAAATATGGGTTCACGGCCTAAGCATGGCCAATCAGGTCTTCAAGCCCAGGATTTTGAATCTAAAGAGAGTGACACAAAGGGGTAGGGTCCGTTGGAGGTTTTTTCCACGTGACTGGCTGGAATAAAGGATGTCAGAGACGGCATCATGCAGGCTGTGGTGGGGGTGCCCACTGCGGCAGGCACCGAGTGTCCAGCAACGGAGGTCTCACGGGCAGACCTTTTCTATGGTCTCACGTCTTCTGTGAGCTGCCCAAAGCCCTTCCGATGAACTCCACACAGGCCTAAGTTAAGTGGAAGCAGTTCCCGTTGCTTCTAGCCAATAGTTCTGACTCCCAGATTCTGTCAAATGCTCTACTGAGAGCATAGAGCAAACGTGATACTTAAAACGTGAACTGTTTCTCAGTTGTAGGCCAAGTAGGAAATGGACAGTTTAGTTCGTCAGACTTTGCCATGATTCCCAGGTCTTTTAGCCAAGGGTCTCACTCAGAGGAGAATTTCTCCTAGTTATTTGCTGCCAAGTGGTCAGCATTCATTACTAATCAGTTCACATTCATTGAGCTCCTACTGTGTGCAAGAGATTCAGATCCGAATTAAGACTCAAAGAGCACACAGGTAAAGTTGTGCTTTCTTTCAGTCACTGGAGCTTTCCAGTTACCCCCAAATTCAGCTCCTAACGGATGGTAGCATGACTGCTGAATTCTTCCCTTCAATTACCAATTTGCAAAACAGCTATTTCAAAATGTGATGAGTTCGGGTTTTTTTTTTTCCTTCTCTCTCTCTCTCTCTCTCTCTCTCTCTCTCTCTCTCTCTCTCTCTTTCCTCTAATGCTCTCTCTTTTTAAGATAAACCAGCAGTAAATGACATGATTGGGTCATTTGGGAATGTTTGAATATGGTCTGGATATCGATGATACAAAAATGTGCTATAATAGAAAGTACAGATTGTAACCCCAAAAAAGTACATTAACAAAACTCTGTGATTTCATTTATTACCTATATGTGCGACACGTACACAAGGAAAGATCTGGAAGGGTATGCACCAGCATGCTTTAGTGGATCCCCTGGTGGTGAGAATGTCTTAATTTTTAAGTGCTTGCTTATCTATATTTTCTGATTTTGTGCAATTTACCTGTACTGCTTGGGTACTAATGAAAGGCTATTTTTAAAAAGAAAACAAAAGGGAAATAAACAATCTAGCACAATACCCAGCAAATGCTAGGCACTCCAGAAATAGAAGCTATTAAGAAAGGTCTCCTTACTAAGACAACTATATATAAATATTTTGGTAGTTACCAATGACTTAGAAAGAACGATGCACCATCCAGAGCAAATTTGCAGACAATAAATATTTGGATACAACCAGATACTTAACTGTCCCAACCACTGCTTAGTCTAACTTTGTTTTGCTCGCCTCTGATTTATAACCAGTAACTTTTTCTTCACAATATTTTCCGGCTGTCCTTCAATAAATGGAAATATACAGCCTCATATTTAATAGATAAAAAGGTTTTCATTCTATGAATGTGCCGTCATTTACTTCAAGGTTTCTCAGCCTCAGAACTTGCCGGTATCTGGGGCGGACAGTTGTCTGTCGACCCATACCTCGTGGAGTGCCTACCAGCACCCTTGACCTCTACTCACACGATGCCAGTAGCACTCATTTCTCCCCCAGGGTATCAATCCAAAGTGTCTCCGGACATTGCCAAACATCCCTTGGTGAGAAAACCCACATACATATATCTGTGTTTGACAACCACTGCTTTAACCACTTCCCTCTTGGTGGATAGATAGGCTGTTACACATTTTCCGCATCACAAGCAATGCTATGCCAAACCTACCTTGTATGTTTACATCTTTGCCCATTTGTCTGATTATCTTAGAATATGTTCCTAGTGGGACACGTGGGTGGCTCCATGGCTTAAGCGTCTGACTTCAGCTCAGGTCACGATCTCACAGTTTGTGAGCTCAAGCCCTGCGTTGGGCTCTGTGCGGACCGCTCGAAGCCTGGAGCCTGCTTCAGATTCTGTCTCCCTCTCTCTCTGCCCCTTCTCCCCTCACACTCTGTCTCTCTCTCTGTGTCTCTCAAAAATAAACGTTAAAATTTTTTTTAAAAATAATATGTTCCTAGAAATAAAACATCTGGACAAAATATACGGACACAATCAGATTAAACTGATCTGATTATACCTATACTCTCACCTATAGGCATATAGACACCACACCCGAGTATTTTATGCTTGCTAACATTTGCCAATCCAAACAATAATAGTTTATAGGTATCATTTTCCATACAAAGGATAACATTTTTGTGTGTTATTAGTTACTTGTATTTCTTCTTTTTTGAACGGTTTAAGGCATTTACCCATTTTTCTTTTAAAGTACTCATCTGGGGGTGCCTGGATGGCTCAGTTGGTTAAAGGTCCGACTCTTGGTTTCCGCCCAGGTCATGACCTTGCGGCTTTGTGGGTTTGAGCCCTGCACAGAGCCTGCTTGGGATTCTCTCTCTCTCCTCATTCTCTGCCCCTCCCTTGCTTGCTCTGTCTCTGTCTCAAAATGAGTAAACTTAAAAAAAACAAAGTGCTCATCTGGATATTTATATATAAATGATGCTGATTAACCTTTTGTTTATTACCCATACTGAAAAACCTTTTCTAGCTTACTAATTGTATTTTAAGTCTGTGACTTTTGTTACTGTACTGAAAATGTTGTTTTTAACTCACAGAATCTTACCAGTTTTCCACTTGGGGTTTCTGGACATGGTGTCTGATTAGAAAGGGTCTTCTGTACTCAAAGATTATTAAATGGTCAGTTATTTGTGCCTACACAATATTTTGTCTAATGATTTAAAATACCAACATCACTATATGCCAAATTCTGTGTCTGGATGTGCTAATCTATTTCATTGATCTATCCATTTTGGCCTACCACGTTCTTATTATTAACTTGGCTTTAAAATATCTTTTAATATCTGGCAAGGCGAGTCTCTTTATATCAATTTTCTTTGAAAAATTGGATGTTCTTGTACAGTGGCCATCATTACACTTTTTCAGAATAACAGTTTACTCGTATTTTTTACTTTTAAGGAAAAAATGGTACTTTTTTTAAGGTTTAAATAATAGCAAAGACACCTTGCTTTACAAAATCGTTAGAAATGAGAGAAAGGATGTTTTTGAAGGAATAAATCCATGGAAATACCAGGGGACAAAGAGTGCCAGGTGGACCAGAAATTAGGAGGCATACTTGAATTATATAAAAGACAGATGGAATTGGATTGAAAGAATGTGGAATGTGGATTGAACATGGCCCAAAATGTGTTCAGAGAAACTTACTGCCAAGGTAGGAGTTCCCATAGATGTGCCAAGCTAAAGGGCCAATACGTGAAATGAGCAGATCGAAGACACACGGAAGGAAAATTCGATGGGGATCACCTCCATATTCTTCCTGTCCCTCTCCCTCTCCATGGTACTGTAGCACTGAGTGCCAGTGTTTTTATCTGTGAGGCTGGTGACTCCCAAAAGGAGCAGGGAGCCACCAAGCCCAGGAAATAGCTCATCGCGACTGCCCGCGTGTCCATCCTTGCCCCCACTGGAGGCAAGCTACAACGGCAAATGCACCCTTTACAAAGAGACTAACAGGAAAAGACAAACAAATAAGGACACAAATCAGAGTAGCCAAACACTTGAGTCAAACTTAACACCATTCACCAAAGGAACCCAACTCAACAAAGAAGAGCCAGCACCTGGGGAAAGAGAGTTCATGTCGCAAGGAGAAAGAAACATCTACTGAACAAAAACATGCTCTCTGATAACAGAACCAGTTGGGGAGAACTGGTGAGAACTGGGAGAAAGAGCCAATGTACCTTCTAGTAAAGACGTCCAGCTGACTATAGGCAAGAATCACCTGCACTACTCCAATATGCAGACGTGCTACGGACACAGTGTGATGTTTAAATACATATCACTGAACTCAGAGGTTAAAATGGGAACACTTCCAGGTGTCAAAAATGAAGAGAGAACCTATGGTCATAGCAGTGAGTGAAATTGGATCCATACTCTCCCTCAGTGAATTGAGGATAGGGACTAAGATGGGGATTCATGATTCATGATGAGGAACTTGAACCTCACATCCTGTGCATCACAGGGAGCCGGGAAAATAATGATCTATGAATGAGGACAGAAAATCTTTGCCTGTTTATCCTTCCCAAGCCATATGATGAAATAGAAATAGAGTCACTAGTGAGTGACCAGAACGTGGATTTGTGCCAAGCTTGGGCATAAGCCTAATTCCCATACTCCTGACAGTACAGGGGGAAAGATAGGTGTGTGGTTGGGGGGAGGGGGGAACGAGCATTTAATGTGTACACATTAAAAAAACATGGTTCTAATGACTCATTCCTTGAAGAAAAACTCAGCATGAAAATCAGGAAATACCTAGGATGAATGAGTGTGAAAGAAGGCAAAATTTACGGGATGCAGCAAAATGTATTAAAGGAGAATATGTCTATTAGATGTTGGAGCTCCTAGACTGATTCTCTGTGATACTTATCTGTTCTCCTTATCAAAGGGTAAAAAGATAGATCTTTTTCCTCTCCATTTGGAGAAATTTCCTTGACATTAACTACCAGCTCATTTTTCCCCCACTTATATATTTAATTTCCAAGAAGTTCTTTCTTGTTCTTTGATTATTCCCTTTTGTAACAACCTATACCTCCTTTATTGACGCCATGTCTTGTCAAATATATCCGTTAATTGCGGGGATGTTTCACAGTCCATTTTGTTTACTGAACTCTTTGTGTCCTCAGGAGTCTGTTACCAACGAAATGACATGTTCTCAACTGCCTGCAATTTGCCAGGCACTGCTCCAGGCACTCCAGGCAAGAAAACAAAGCGTTGCTGCCCCTGTGGAGCTTACGTTCCATTGGGGAGAGGCAGAAAATAAACTTATAAACAAATAAAGAAGTTAATTCCAGGTATTGATAGCAGTTACGAGAAAGACACGTAAAAACTGGTTCCGAAGCTATGACTCCAGTAGGGCTTGGTCAACAGCCATGGGGAATAACCAACCAGGGCACAGCACAGAGAAATAAACAGATGGAGATACAAAAAGAGAGATTGGACTTGAACATAATGGATTAAGAAGCAGCAACATATTGCTAGATAGGAGTTCCTTTGCCTGTCCACATACATTTTATGTTTTTATTTTATTTTTTTAAATGTTTATTTGTTTATTTTGAAGAGGGCGAGTGGGGCAGGGCAGAGGGAGAGAGAGAGAGAGAGAGAGAGAGAGGGAGGGAGCCCAAACAGGCTCCACACTGTCAGAACAGAGCCCCACGCAAGGCTCAGACTCACAGACCGCGAGATCATGACCTGAGGCAAAATCAGGAGTCAGACACTCAACTGGCTGAACCACCCAGACGCCCCTCCATGTAAATTTTAGAATAATCTTGTCCATATATACAATACAAAAAAAAAAAAAATCTTGCTGGGATTTTGATAGATATTGTGTTAAACTTGTATATCAATTGGGATTTCATCACTTATTTATATTTTCTTTGACTTCTTTCATCAGTGTTTGTAATTTTCAGCCTAAGTCTTCTTTATGTTTTGTCATATTTAAGCCTAATTTAATCATTTCATTTTTTGAGCAATTGTAAGTGGTATGACATCTAAAATTTTTGTTTTCCATATACACATTGCAAGGATATGGAAATTGAATTGATTTTTGGGTGTCGATCTTGTATCTTGTGAAATTACCACATTTACTTATTAGGTCTGGGAGGTCTTTGGAGATTCCCTGGGATTAATATTTATTTAGACCGTCATGCCATCTGCAAAGAGAAGCAGTTGTATTTCTTCCTTTCTGATATTTCATGCCCTTTATTTCTTTTTCTGCCCTTATTGTAGTGGCTTAAAATTCCAGGATAATGGTAAATGGCAATAGTTTATGTCTTGCCAAACTGGGACATTTTCGGCCATTATGTCTTTGGATACTTTTTTCAGCCCCACTCTGTGCCTCCTCCCTGCTGGGACTCCCCTGACACGGATACCACACCTTTCGTTATAATCCCACATCTCCTTGGGGCTCTGTTCATTATTGTCAGTCTATCTTCTCTCTCTAATTCATTCCGGGTCATTACTCTTGTCCTGTCTTCAGTTGCAACCAATCATCCCACTGCTTTCTGCATTCTTCTATCAAGCCCAACTATTACGTTTTCATTTCAGCTGTAGTAAATTTCAGTTGTGAAATTTCCACTTTGTTTTCTTGGTTTTTCTGACTACTTGTTTTCATTTGCTTCAAACATGTCCATAATTGCTCATGAAGCATTTTTATGATGGCAAATAACCAGATAATTCCATCTAATCATTTGTGTTATTTCAGAACTGGGATCCGTTGATTGACTTTTCTCATTCAGTTTGAGCTATTCTTTTTTTTTTTTTTTTAAGTTCACGTACCTGTTTTCGTTTTTGTTTTTTTTTTTTTTAATGTTTTATTTATTTTTGAGAGAGACAGAACACATGCATGCAGGAGCACGGGAGGGGCAGGGGGACAGGACAGAGGATCCAAAGCAGGCTCTGCGCTGACAACAGAGACCCCAATGCAGGGCCCGAACTCACAAACTGTGAGATCGTTACCTGAGCCAAAGTCGGTCGGACATTCAACTGACTGTACCACCCAGGTGCCCCCTGTTTGAGATATTCTTGATTCCTAGTGTGATATATGTGATTTTTTTTTCATTGATCCTGAACATTTTGAGTACTATTTTTTGAAACTAGATTTTATTTAAATCTCATGTTTTAGCAGGTCTCTGACGACAGAGCTCTTGTGGGCGAATGGGGTGCCATCTCCTTACTCCCAGTTGGGTTTAGAAATCCAGGCTCTCTAGGGGCGCCTGGGTGGCGCAGTCGGTTAAGCGTCCGACTTCAGCCAGGTCACGATCTCGCGGTCCGTGAGTTCGAGCCCCGCGTCAGGCTCTGGGCTGATGGCTCAGAGCCTGGAGCCTGTTTCCCATTCTGTGGCTCCCTCTCTCTCTGCCCGTCCCCCGTTCATGCTCTGTCTCTCTCTGTCCCAAAAATAAGTAAACGTTGAAAAAAAAAAATTAAAATAAAAAAAAAGAAATCCAGGCTCTCCAGTCAGCCTCCAATGACACCCAGGTTGGAAGACATTCCTCATTAACACCTGCTGAGGGTGGCAGTCTAGGATGTCCACATGGTTTCCACAGACATTGGTGGGGGAAGGGGGATCCTCATTATTGCTGAGCAGTGGTGAAAGTCTTGACATCCTCCGATATCTCCCCCAATACCACACTGGTGGGGAGGGATGGGGGGGGGTGCCTCCATATTGCCAGGTGCAGAGAGTCCCCATGTGATATCCATTGGCAGTGTGGAGGGAAGGAGTTGTTAACCTAACGTCTAGGCTCCCTGTTTGAACTTCTCCAAAACTACATGGTAATCGTGTGACACATAGTAACTCTAGAACAGCTGGAGCATCTCATAACAACCTTTCAAGGGTACAGGGTAGGGACTTTTCTGGCAATGGTGGCGGTGGGGACATATCAATTTATCTGATCAAAATACAATGGAAATAGCAATCAGCAACCAAAACAGCCTTCAAAAAATAGAAAAGAAATCCTTTATATTTAGACACTAGAAGGCACAGTTCTAAATGACTCATTGCTTAAGAGAAAAGCACCCTGCCAATCATCAGATAGTTTGGAGTGAACAACCATGGAAGAAAGCAAATCTGTGGGGAGGCAGCCGCGGAACTTCAAGACTGATTCTCTCTGGTGCTTAACTGTTCTTTTTATCGGGAGGTGAGGCAATATGTCTTCTCTCTATTTTGAGAAATCTCCAGACATGATCTTCAAGTTTCAACTATTACATTTTTTTGCTTGTATTTTACCAATCACAGATTTAACTTCCAGAAATCCTTTTTTTATTCCCTAATTGTTCTATTTAAATAGCAGCTTGTTATTTTACAGTTGCAACATCCTGTTATGTTTATCTGTTAATATTAACTTGAGTGTGGTGGAGGGCATGGTGTCTTAACATTGTGTTTCATTCACGCAATTACTTGTTTCCCCGGGGGATCTGTTACGTTTTGCTCTCCTGGGTTTCCATTTTCATACTGTTCGTTTTCTTCATATGTGTCTTAGTTTGGTTATCTCTGAAAGCAGATCTTGAGACGAGGGTTTGAGTGCAAGTAAACTAACTAACCAGTCACGGCTGAAGGATATGTGAGCCAATTCCCGCGTTGAGCTCTAACAAATAAGGCTGCGACAAACATTTGTACGGAGGATTTTGTGTGAACGTAAATTTTCATTCTTGGGGATAAATTCCAGAGTGTAATTGCTGAGTTACATAGTAATTGCATGTTTAATTCTATAAACTATCACGACTTCCAAAGTGGCTAAACCATTTTATATTCCCCACCAGCAATGTCTGAGCGATCCAATTTTTTCCACCCTTACCAGCATTTGGCGTTGTCACTATTTTTTTTTTATTTTAGCCATCCTGATAGGTGTGTAATAACAGTGATGGTTTTAATTTTCGTTTCCCTGATAGCCAATGATGCTGGACATCTTTTTATGTGCTTATGTGCCATCCATACGTCCTCTTTAGCGAATTTGTTTTTCATGTCTGTTGTCTATTTTCTGATTGAATTGTTTGCCTTTTACCATTGAATTTTGCACATTGTTTTCATATATTCTCCATACTTCTGCTTTGTCAGATCGACGGTGCACCAATATTTTCTCCCAGTCTCTTTTCACCTCGTCACATGAGCTTTCACAGAACAAAAATTTTTGACAGTATATATATATATATACACACATATATGTATATATGTGTATATATATGTATATATATGTACATATATGTATATATACTGTACATATATATGTGTATATATGTGTATATATACATATATGTACATATATACACATATATATGTACATATATATACACATATATATGTGTATATATATATACTGTACATATATATGTGTATATATATATACACATATATATGTGTATATATATATATACTGTACATATATATGTGCATATATATGTGTATATATGTGTGTGTATACATATATACACACATATATATGCACATATATATACATATATATGTGTATATATACATATGTGTATATATATACATATATATGTGTATATACTGTACATATATATGTGTATATATGTACATATATATGTGTATATATGTACATATATATGTGTATATATGTACATATATATGTGTATATATGTATATTTGTTTTTATCCTTCTGAGAGGATCAAACGCTATGTAATATTATGGGAGTTTTTTTTTTGCGCTTAATATTTCCCTGATTCATCAAGTTGTAGCGGTGTTCCCTTAATGTTGACAGCTGTACGACACGTTATTGTGTGACTATGTTGCCGTCTGTTCGTCGGATCCCCAGCGTTGGGCATTTGGGTTGTTTCCAGGCTTTGGTTGCACGAACGAGGATGAAATGTACATTTTCCACATACTTTCTTCTGTATGTATGAAAGAATTCCTACTGGCGTATGCCTAGGAATGGAATACTTCCTCCATAGGATGGGTTCAACCTGGGGATGGGGCTCAGCAACCTTGTCATCTGTGACTGTATTTGCCTCACACCCAAGCCTCTTTACTCTTTCTTATGCCTCTCCTAATGATACCTTTGCCACTCTATTTTTTGATTATTTTTTAATTTTCATACTAGTAAACCTTTGAGACATTTGGGAGACTAATAGATGGTGATAAAGATGCCTGTTGGCCTCTGTTGCCCCCATTTAATAAAAGAAACAAAAAATGAGGAAGACTCTAACCTCAGGATGAAGGACAGTTCTTCCTAAGAAAAGATGGCTGGCATCTATACTCACATCTAAAAATGAAGTTATTTTAATTACTTGAAAATAGAAAAAAATACACATTTTAAATTTTATTTTTATATGTTTCCATTTTTTAATTTCATAATTTAATGTTAATTTTATACTACATAAGATATAATTTTTCCCTTGATGGAAGCAGGTCAGTGTGTGGCAATATATTGGGCAATAGAAAACATGTTAGTGGTTGAATTTCCAACTTTTTTGGGTAGTTTTTAGCCCAGTTATTGTCAAAAATGGGGTTTCAGGGTGCCTGGGTGGTCTGTGGAGCGTCTGACTCTTGACTTCAGCTCAGGTCATGATCCCAGGGTCATGGAATCAAGCCCCATGTTGGTCTTCATGCGGGGCATGGAACCTGCTTGAAAGTCTCTCTCTCTCCCTCTATCTCTCCCTCTACTGCTCATGCTCATGCTCTCTCTCTCTCTCTCTCTCAAAAAAAAAAAAAAAGAGTTTTATATAGAAACAAATGAAAAAGGTGGAATCAACACTCAAAGTCACCTGTGATGGTTATTTTTATGTGTCAACTTGCCTAGGCCACCAGCTGCCCAGATAGTCATCGTGAGGGTGTTTTTGGATGAGTTTAACATTTGAGTTATTCAGGTAGACTGAATAAGGCAGATTGCCCTCCCTCACATGGGTGATCCTTACCTGATCAATTGAAGGCCCAAATAGAACCAAAATTCTGACCCTCCTTGTGAGTAAGAGGGACCTCCCCCTGCCTGGTTGTTCGAGCTGGGATATCAGCCTTTTGCTGTCTTTGGATTTGAACTGGAAACATCAACTCTTCCTAGGTCTAGAGACTATAACTTTCAGACTGGAACTTATACCATTAGGTCTCCTCCTTCTCAGGACTTCAGATCTTGAGACTTAGCCTCCATAATTGTGTAATCTGATGCCCATAAGTAAATAGATATGGAAAGGTATACATACATAATTATGTAAGTATACATATTTATTATAAAGAATAAATTTGGTGGGGGGGCACCTGTGTGGCTCAGCTGGTTGGGTGTCTGACTTCGGCTTAGATCATGATCTCGTGGCTTGTGAGTTCAAGCCCCGCGTCGGGCTCTGTGCGGACAGCTCGGAGCCTAGAGCCTGCTTTGGATTCTGTGTCTCCCTCTCTCTCTGCCCCTCCCCTGCTCATCCTCTGTCTCTCTCTCTCTCTCTCTCAAAAATAAGTATACATTCAAAAAAAAAATTTTTTTTAAAGAATAAATTTGGGGTGCCTACATGGTTCAGTCAGTTGAGTGTCCAACTCTTGATTTTGGCTCAGGTCATGATCCCAGGGTCGTGAGATTCTCTCTCTCCCTCTGCCCTTCTGCCCTGCTCATGCATGCACTCTCTCTCTTTCTCTCAAAATAAAATAAAATAAAATAAAATAAAATAAAATAATACATTTGATTTATTAGAAAGAATCACACACTTATGGAGGCTGAGAAGTCTCAAAAGCTGCAGTCAGAGAACCAAGAGAACAGATGGTGTAAGTTCCAGTATGAAATAAACAGATACCCTCTTGGTTCTGCTTCTCTGAAAAACCCTGGCTAATATATCATCTTAAGCCATATCACTCAATTTGGAACATTTTAGGTGCTCCAGAGAAATAGAGAACAATGGCCCTGTGGTCATCCTGCCTTTCCCCAGCAGGCCTGGGAACTGGGAACGAGGGGACAAGGCTGATCTTCCACTTGATACGCTACTGGGGAGATGTCAGGGCTCCCCTACTCCCCAATGGCCCATGAGGTCTGTGAGGCTGGGGTCCCATCGGCATGATGCAGCGTGCTCAGGGAGCTGTAGGCCTCCAACAAGCAGAGGGATACTTGGAACTCATGGCTCCATTGAGTGAAGGCTACTTCAGGTGACTGCCTCCAATTCATCAACGATAAGAACATAAGCTTCCTTCTGTCGTGACTTGACATAAATATACATCCGTAAGTGGAGATACACGTCTGTCTACCTCCTCTTCCCATCAAGGTTGAGCCAGGACAGCCTCTGGCTGACCTCCAGCATCCTGTCTTTTACAGATTACCTCCTATACTGTTTTCCTAGAAATTGTTTTCTCAAACAACCCGAATCCTTTTGCCCCAGAACAGTGTAAAGCACCATTTAGACTAAGTTTTCAAACAGAGTGTTAAAGTGGTTTCATAGCAACATTACAAAATTATCTCTCAGACTGTCTGATAATTGTCATTTTGGTCCAAGGGAAACCAGAGACATTGCCCAGGGACACGAAGGATGGGCGGCTAGAAGAGAATCTTCAAGGCCAAATGCCTGGCTCACAGTTCTGAATTTGAAACACCTGACCTAGCTGCATTATTTTGGACGAGCTCAATCACACGCTCTTGAATGGTTTTTGCCTCCCTTGGTTTAAAAAAAAAACAAAAAACCAACCTAACATTCTTCAGAAGGAGCCCTTGAAACACAAAGCCTCTCAATTCTCCCTCGGTGGGCAGTAATTTTCCTATTCAGTTTGTTCTTTGCGGGGAAAAATCGTCACAATTCTAGAAGTTACCATTTTTAAATGCCAGTACCGGGGCGCCTGGGTGGCACAGTCGGTTAAGCATCCAACTTCAACCAGGTCACGATCTCACGGTCCGTGAGTTCGAGTCCCGCGTCGGGCTCTGGGCTGATGGCTCAGAGCCTGGAGCCTGTTTCTGATTCTGTGTCTCCCTCTCTCTCTGCCCCTCCCCCGTTCATGCTCTGTCTCTCTCTGTCCCAAAAATAAATAAACTTTGAAAAAAAAAATGCCAGTACCGTGCTGGGTATTAATTGAGGCCCTCTGGACAATGGATACACCTGGATGCTGGTGGGCGAGGCAAGGAAGGCTGTCCTCAGAGTCCTGCACTCAGGCCCTACCCTGCTGGAATAGAGCAGATCCAAGGAGCTTGGCACCAGGAGGCCGTGGGGAATGTATTCCTAACCTCCAGGATGGTCTTATGTTAAAACCATTAGGTACACAAGACTCTGATGTGTTCCCAGCACGCTCTCAAAACACTCAGGGAAACCTAAGTATAAGTCAGTGGCTTTCCTCTTCCCAGAAGATGCAACAAACTTCTAAAAACTAATTTTCTTACTATTAAAAAAGTAGACAAACATGGAACACAGAGTCATAGACTCCAGTGTCCTTGGGGTCTAGACAGATGCTAGAACAATGTGGCAGAGTCAGGCATAAGACAGCGGATCAGTCCTTAGGTGTGACCAACAAACTCAGGTCAGTTGTCACCGATGACCGGTACCTGGAGACTGGAACATCTTGAACCTAAAATAGCCTGCGTTAACATCATGGCGGCCATCCACCCCAGTTTCTGCAATACCTGCCGCTTGCATTGTGTCTGAACATCCTCTTCAAAAGCTTTTCCTTGAGGAGAGAAAAGGGGAAGCAAAGGGTGGAAGCAGACGATGTGCTGAAAGGGGTAAGAACGGTGCGTTTTCAGAGACCGAATGGCAGCCGACGGTTTTGCTCTAATGGAAGGATTTTAGGCACAGGTAGCAAATGCAGCGGGGAGTAGATGACTTCTTCATGGAGTTGGGGGGGGGGGTGCATATTTAGCTGCTCCCTAAATTCTCTGAATAACCACCGGCTACCCACTCTGCTTAAGCTAGCTCCAAAGATTGGTTGGGAGGAAAGGGGTTTTACAGTGCTTCTCAAACATAAGCATGCACAAAAATCACCCGGAGGGCTTGTGAAAACACAGAGTGCTGGTCTTTACCTGTGAGTCAGCAGGACTGGGGTGGGATCCAGGATCTGGGATTCTACCGGGTTCACGGAGGATGCTGATCCATGGGCCACACTCTGAGGAGCCCTCGGACAGGGGCCTTGGGACATTGCTCACAACTAAATAACTAGGGGCCATCTCTTTTGTGGACTCACCATGCTCTCTCTCTCTGTCCTCCTTCTTCTGCCCTCCCGTGGCTAGAATCTCATGTATTTGATTCCAGACGGTTGGAGAAGAGAGAAGAAGGGAGGGTGGGAGGAGGGGAGGGTGGAAGGGTGGGAGGAGGGGAGGGAGGAGACACCACCACGCTCCATTCTGGAATGTTGCAACACATTAGCAGCTTTCACTTCAGGGAAGAGGTGGCCCAGCTGAGGCCTCTCTACAAAACAAGAGAGGTCAGGGGTCATTTCTTTATGGGAAGCGTGTTACTACCAGTGGCTTCTTCCAGAAAGATTAGCTTCTTCATATTCAAAAATATTTTAAGCCCTCTTTTTAAAAAAAAATCAAAACTGTTGGCAAGCCAGAGAAAAGGCAGGATGTTGTCTTGTTTTTAAGAAGTCCCCATGTTTTCATACTGACTAGAGAGCTGAGAAAGAGGAAGCATCCTTCTAGGAAAGTCCTGCAAACAGCAAAATAACAAATTGAGTGAGGACTGTAGTGTTCCAGGCCTGGGCTGTGGGGAGACCCAGTTCTTGCCCCAGAGAGTGGGGACGACTGCCAGGAGAAGGAGAGAAGAAGGAGAGAGAACGACTGCCAGATGAAGAATGGGAGACCACAACAGGCACAGGACCCGAGTCGGCCTTAAGGAGGTGCAGTGGGGTTGGGATGTGTTGTTCAGAGCCAACTTCAGGACCAAGGTACCTGCTCCCGCGGCTGCCAAGAGTGTTGACTGATGATAACTCACACCTGAGCCCCCCTCCTAGAATTTGGACTCAGGTCCAAGGGGCTATCTCCCCAAAGGTGACATCCCTCCTCAGGGGCAGCCATTTCTGAGGGCTGGCCAACGCAAGGCTTCAAAGACTGGATTCCTGTGGTGGTTCATTTTATGTGTCAACTTGGCTGGGCCATGATGCCCAGATATTGGGCCAAACATTATTCTGAATGTTTCTACAAAGGCTTTTTTTAAATTTTTTTCTTCTTTTTTTGGGTAAGATTGATATTTAAATTGGTGGACTCCAAGTCTGAGTAAAGCAGGTTGCCCTCCATATTGTGGGTGGGCCTCAGCTAATCAGTTGAAAGACTTAGTAGAATAATGACTGACTTTTCCCAAGCCAGAAGGAATACTGCCAGCAGACTACCTTTGGACTCAAACTGCAACAGTCCCCTGAGTCTCCAGCCTGCTGGCCTATCAGATTTGGGGCTTGCAGTTTCCATAATAGGTCAATTCCTTAAATATCAATCTCCTTTTTTAGAATACATATTCTTTTTATCCCCAGCCTGAGGGGCATCTTCCGTGTCCTATTCTGGGATTCTGGAGTTAGAATGATACCAAAGGCCACACCCCTAGTAGGAGGCACTTCATGCTAAAAGTGTGAAGGAAAAAAGTTATGTTTAGGGCTTATCTTTCCTTTATCTTTGCTCATTACCTCCTGGTTCTACGTCCCCTTCATCCATTCACCCCAAACATCCAGCTCTTTGATGAGGCACATGACTCCCAGAAGGAAAAACAATCACAACCAATTTATACCATGGAATGCATATCCCTTCCAGAACTTTCCATAGCTTAACAAAAAAATGATGCTTCATCCAAGGCAAGCTCTTTGAACACATGAACTCAGATTCTGAGAGCAGCTGAAGTAGGCATTCAAGCCTTTCTCGTTTTGTGGCTTACATGTCTTTTCCCACCAAACTCATTTTCCTACGGGGCACCTGCTGGTTGGGAAGTTCTGATGTTTCTTCACAAAAACACCCATGGTCCTGTCTTTTTTCTAGTCTCTGTGCATGGTCATTTTTAAGGAATAGAACCCAGCAGAAAGCCACATCAAGGAAAAATGCAATCTATGAGTTCATGGAATGCAAAAGCCCAGGGGTGAGGTCGAATGTTTCTATCCGGGCTACAGCCAATTTCAAGGAGACTTGAATATCTGTCCCTTTTTCCCCATCACTCTCCCTGTTTGCCTTTGGGGTGGATTCCTTCCCCCTGCTTCTTTCTTCCTGCTCCAAAGAAACCTCCAGGTGATCTTTCCACCTCCTCACAATTCATCTCAGGGAACTGAGAGACCCTTTGTCTCTCACAACCCACATCAACCTCAGCAAGGATCTCTGATTGGCTGGGTTATATGAACAACGCTCTGATTGGCCAGCTTGAGTGCATGCTCCCACCCCTTGGCTGACCAAACTCTCCAGAACACCTGGTATGGAGGAGGGACAGTTTCCCAAAGAGAGGACCCTGGAAACAGACACAACAAGAATATGTAAGCCTTTGTGACCAGAGATACTGGCTTATTTTGGATCAACGATGCATTATTATTTTCTTCCTAATTAGTGCTAGAGTGTGGGATATGGACACCTACACTGGCCTATCCCCCGTGGTTGTTCTTTCTCTCCTGTTCTGGTGACAAGTCTGAGGCTGGCTGGGTAAGAGAGCTTAGGACTTTTTCTTCACAGGTCTCAATGTCTAGCTTTGGAGAAAAGAGCGGAAAGGTCCTACTTTGGCTTCAAATTTCATCCAGCTTCTCCACTCCGACTGATACCAGAGAGTTCTGAATCTGGTGGACCGTTGGGTATTTCACAGCCATTGATGAGGCTTTGGTTTTCATTTGTATCATGACCCTCCGTCACCAGAACCCAGAATGGAGAGGGGGTGATTCTTGGGCCCACACTCCCGAATGTTTATTAGCTGTTATCACCTGTCTTTACTGCTTCCCTAAGAACAGGGACTTCTGACTTGGCTCCCACTATACCCCCAGCATCTAGCAGAGTGGGTGCTCAAGATGTATACGTTAACTAATGAACACGTTTGGCCAGAAATGCATCCTTCAATTTTGTTTTTCTTCCCAATGGTGACACGTTGACAAACATTGGAAGCAAAGTGTGGAGCCCACTGGAAATAAAAGCCATACCTTGCGTCTGCCAGAAATTCTTTGCAAAGTTTCTCTTGCCAGAGAGCCCTGTGTGGGAGTTTTCTGCAAAGCAATAAATAATAACTTACACCCACCCTGCACAGGCACATTTTATTTTATTGGCTAAATATAAACAAGTAACTGCAGGCTTCTTCACGGACGCCCACGCGGTATCTCTCCACCTTCCCTAGATGGGGTTGTGTCCCTAGTCCTCCTGCCTCCTCCCTCCCCGGAAATAATCCCCCACGGGACCAACCTCCCAGACTCCTGGGGTCAAAGGACCATTGGTTCTGTCAACGGCCAACATGCCGTCGCTTTATCTCAGCCTGCAGATAACATCATTCCTTCACACAGAGAAAGGCTACGTCTCGGAAGATCCCTCAGGGATGGCTTGAATTCCAAGTCCCCAGAAATGAGGCCGAGCAGAAAATTAGCATTTCCCATAGAGACAACACTGCTGTTCAATGAAGGGAAAACTCCCCCGGCTTTGGTGGCTGCTTTTCTCCTATCACCTCCTGAAAAGCACCTCTTTTATCTCTGAACTTCAGCTTTCCAGATTTATTTTCAGAGAGGTTCCCCATTACCGCCCCTTCCCTCATGTGGAACAGCTCCTGTGTACCCTTAGGCTCGTGACCTTGGCGCAGGATCTTTGGAATTGGTGGAATGTGTATGTCTCCCCCACCCGACTTTGAGAACATCGTGAACAGCAACCATGTCTTAATTTATCTTTAAATCCCCAGAGCCTAACACATGGCAGACCCTCCATAAACATGCTCTAAATGAATGGCGGGTGCCTACAAGTGTGCGTGCACAAATGAACGAATGCGCCCGTCTCCCGTGCTTTATATCCATCATCCTGTTGATTCCTCACAAGTCTACAAAGAGGAGTGTTTACCCCTGTCACATCCCCATTGCATAGAAGGAAAGACTGAAATCAAAGACGTTAAACTACTTGTGTCAGTTCACCCAGCGAGTGGGGTGCCTGGGTAGCTCAGTCAGTTAAGCGTTTTGACTTCGGCTCAGGTCATGATCTCATGGTCCGTGAGTTCGAGCCCCATGTCGGGCTCTGTGCAGACAGCTCGGAGGCTGGAGCCTGCTTCGGATTCTGTGTCTCCTTCTCTCTCTGTCCCTCCACCTCTCATGCTCTCTCTCTCTCAAAAATACATAAATATTAAATAAATAAATAAATAAATAAGTAAAAGTTCACCCAGCGAGTAAATGGCAGAATCAGGATTTGAACTCTGAGGAATCTGACTTCCGAACCAATCCCTCTTCCCATCCCTCAAGAGATCTTCAAGCCAGTTGAAAGTTTCCCGGCCCCCAGTCCTACCCAGTGGCCAGTTACCTTCTCAGAGGATTGTTCCTCTACAGGCTCACCTGAACATCAGTCTTTCCAAGACTGGAAAGAAGAAGTGAGAAGTGAAGATGGAGAGAGGTAAGGTAAGGTAAGGTAAGAAGCAGGACTAAGTCCTCTCACTTCCTGTAAGCATGCTTTAAAATACAAATCTTGAGTAAAGCTGCAAGGAAAGTTCCTTACTGAACAACGTGCAGCCACCGTTACCAGTTATTTAATCCTCCTCAGTGGTCAAGAGAGAGGCAAGTCTTCCAGAGAAATGAAAACACCCTGATGGAGGAATGTGGGAATGAAACGGATTCAAAACACTTTCTCTGATCCAAAAAAGCACATGCTGTAAGGCAAAAAATAAAAAAAAAAAAAAAAAAAATCATTGAATAAGAAGCAAAGATGTTTCCATTTAAAAAAAAATTTTTTTAATGTTTATTTTTGAGGCGGCGGGGGGCATCGCGGGCAAGGCACAGAGACAGGGAGACACAGAATCTGAAGCAGGCTCCAGGCTCCAAGCTGTCAGCACAGAGCCCGATGCAGGGCTCGAACTCACAACCTGCGAGATCATGACTTCTGGCGAGATCATGACCTGAGCCGAAATCGGAGGTTTAACCGTCTGAGCCACCCAGGCGCCCCAAAGATGTTTCCATTTTAAAACCACTTAGCTTGTACCCGGCTCACTCCTTAGTCTACACCACTGCCACCTCCATTAAAAAAATTTTTTTTAGTTGACGTACAGGATGTTTTTTAAGTACATGTACTCCACTTGACAGATTAGCTAATCTTTTTAACAAACTATTAATCGTTTGGGGGGCTCCTTTGCATTACTTGCAAACTGAAGTCTCAAGAGCATGAGCCAAAATTTTGAAGAGTGACAAGAACTAAGGCAGACAAAACAGGTTCCTAACACTCCACTTCCACTTGTCCCTCCCACACCCATAGCAGCCCTCTCTAACTGATCACAGCATTGAACTTGCATGAGGGCCCAGAACCATTCTTAAACACATTCCGGTAGGTGGGCTCTAATAATCTGCTAGAATGTCATACCAGACAATCATCCCACCATTCTCGGCAGTGAAACACATGTTGACTTAGGAACTAGGGTGCCTGTGCTCAAGCTGTAACTTTCATCTAATGGTTATAGGACTGGAAACAAGTAATTGACCCTTTCTGGCAATGTTTTCCTACATGACCTAGAGTTCATAGTAGCTGAACCAAAACTGGTCCAGGGAAATAGATGGCCCCAAACCGCAAGAATGACAGAAAGCATGTATACAATGAGTCTATCACAACCTGGACAGCGATACTGAGGTCACTTGATAAAAAAAAATATTGACGAGAAGGTTGATGGCATGAAATCTATGAGGGAAAAGAAGATTGTAAACAGCATCAGCCAAAAACACAGGCAGAGAATAAACTCCAGGAAAGCTAAGGTTTTAGAGAGCTCCAAGCCAAAAATTCATAGACGCAAGGAATGGGTGAGGGTTCTCAAGTATTTGCCAGTGTGATCATTTGGGGAAGAGGGTGTTTTAGCTTCCTGGGGCCTCCCATACGTACCACAAGTTGGATGACTTAAGCAACAGAAATGTTTTTGCCTCATGGATCCGGAGGCCAGAAGCCCAAGACCAAGGTCTCAGCAAGGTTGGTTCCTTCTGACATCCGTGAGGTAGAATCGGTTCCACGCCTCTGCCCCAGCCTCGGTGGTTGGCCGGTGATCTGTGAGGGCCGTTGACTTGTAGAAACGTCACCCTGAGCTCTGCCTTCATCCTCACGTGGTGTTCTCCCTGCGTGCATGCATGCGCCTAATTTTCCCCTTTTTGTAAGGACACTTGTCCTATTGGATTAGGGCCCACCCTAATGACCTCATCTTAACTAATTGCATCTGCAAAGACCCTGTTTCCAAGTAAGGTCACATTCTGAGGTAATGGAGGTTTGAGCTTCAGCATATTAATTCTGGACGGACACAGGTCAACCCGTAACAGGGAACTGTCGTCAGAGCCACTCAGTAGCTGGGTCCTCCTTTTCCCCTTAAGTAGCAACAGCTGGGCACCTATCCCTGCACCAAAGCAGGAGATTACGCAGGACAGCCAGAGGAAGCACAGAGCCACGCGTGATTACCGAGCCCTCAGAGAGACGGGGAAGCCCCCCTCCCATGAAATAATCTCTTGGTAGAACCCACCCAGGAGTGAGTCCTATATTCCCTTTTACACAACCGTCAGTGGAAGCCTATTAATCCCAGGAATTGTTTTAGAAAATCAAAACCAGCCATTTAATTATAGCAGTGATAGTGGGTCGAGACAGGCAGGGTTTATCCCAGGCGTGCAATGCTGTTTCAACAATTGAAAACGTACTAATACAATTACATGACATTCTAAGGATGGGAGACAGAGTCTACAAATACCTCAATAGATGCATGTGATCAATCTCATTCCTCGTCCCAGTTTCTATCCTTTCCCGTATCCACACTTTCTGCCATGTGACCTTGAGTTGCTTCCTCCAGAGGCCAGGTGTATCTCCCCCACATCACTGTTGTCGGGCTTCGCCATGTGACTCGGTTTCACCACTGAGAATGGGTGGAGGCGAGAGTGTCCCAAGCCTAGCCGTCTTGTGGTATCATTTGTTTCTGCTTGTCCCCTCTTATACTTCTGCCATCACCATAGAAGCCACCATTTGCTGGCTAGGTCACTGGTCCCAAGGATAAGAGACATTTGAAACAGTCTGGATTCAGCCTGAAGCTTAGAGCCAAGCTAGACTAGCCAAATCCTAGTCAACCCACAAATGTGTAAGAGAGAAACATAATTATGGTACTAATCCACCGAGTATGGGTGATTGTTGCACAATGTTATTGTGCCAATAGCGAAATGATAAGACGCAGCAAAGGCCTTTCGTAAAATTCAACACTGGCCTCTGATCTAAAATACACCCCCACACATACTCACACAACTACCTGCCGACTGTAGTCAGCTAATAGGACAAAAAAGCTTCCTTAATCTAAGAAAATTTAAAAAGATTTTTTTTTTTTTTGCAAGAAACTTCAAACAAGCTGAATGGTAAAACACTAGAAATAGTCACATAAAAGTCAGAAACAAGACAGAGATGCTTCCCTTCAGGGATATTTTGCAATAATGCACCCTAGACAAAGAATGAAACAAGAGAAAAAGAAGAGGTACAAATATTGGAAGAAAAGTGAGAAAAATGTCTTTGTTTACAAAAATACGGCTGCTCATCTAACGAATATAAATTCACCAAAAACCTTTTAGGACTAACACCAGGGTCTCAGTAAATGACCAGACACAAGATCAAGAGATGAAATTCAAAAGTGTTCTTCTACGTGAACAAAAACCAAATAGAAAATAAGAAAGAATAATGGTAAAGTATATATATTATATATAGTTATAGTATATATTTATTATATATATGTATTTATTAGATATATAAATATATAATAACTATATGTAATATATAATAAATATAATATATAATATATAACATAAACATATAATATATAATAAATAATAAATATAATAAATACATAATATATAAATATATAAGATACATATCCCATTTAATTTATAATTAAATATATTTATAAATTAAAATATAATAAATATATTATATATATATTTTTAAAAAAAATATATATATATATATATCTCCCATGTATGTTAGTAACCAAAAAGAAAAATAAAAGCAGTGATTACTTTTTTTCACAGGGCTCATAGATACGAAAAGACTCCGGTATTGATGGCAATATCTTCCCAGACTGATTGCTACATTCAGTTCACTCCCAGCCATGGCCCCAGTATTATATTCCCTTTTGGGAGCACCTGACAGACCGATTCCAAAACCCATGTCAAAGAACAACATGTGTGCAAAATGCCAAAATAGTGACTATACTGGGGACAGGGGGAACAGGGTCATATATATCCCAAAACGTATTTAAGAAAATTTTTTAAATTATTTTTTTAAATGTTTATTTATTTTTGAGAGAGAGACAGAAAGAGTGTGAGCAGCGGAGGGGCAGAGAGAGAAGGAGACACAGAATCTGAAGCAGGCTCGAGGCTCTGAGCTGTCAGCACAGAGCTGGACACCAGGCTCGAACCCAGGAACCGTGAGATCATGACCTGAGCTGAAGTCAGATGCTTAACCGACTCAGCCACCCAGGAGCCCCAAAAGCTCTTATTAAAAAACAAAGATGGATTCTTTTCCAATCCAACTACAATTTTACTTACACTCAATGTATATATAAGGCACAGAAAGATTAGAAGGAAAGGATAGATACAAGGCAAACAGTGACTAAAGAAAGCTTTATTAATACCAAACGCAACCTAGTTCAATGCAGACAGTGGAAATAGGCTTACTGTGTAATTAATGCAAGAAGAGAAAAATATTCCAAATTTGTATGCCTTGACACCAAAGCTTCAATACACCAAAGCTTGTGGTGTATTTTTATGCCATTAACCACAAGAGCAACTTCAATAACACAACCGGGTGTGACTTTTCCTCCTTAACACCCCCCACCCCCACCTGCCTGCCTCCCCAAGTCCCACTTCCCTAGGAACATCTCCAAAATAAGCCAGCTACACCCCCAGCGTATTCAGGCTCTGCTTCAGGGAAGCCAGGCAGGCAGAACCCCACATGGGTGAGTGCTTTAGGAAATGTTCCTGAGGAGGTAGGACACAGCCCCAGAAGTTTGGACGGGGTCTGGGAAGAGGAATGAAGGCGTCAGAGCATGTACCCGAGCCTGGGAACAGGCCTCAGGCAGCTAGCCGGGGAAGCAGTCAGAGTTGGAGGACGTTTGGCGGAATGGCGGCAGGGAGGGGTCCCCAGAAAAGGACAAGGGCCACAAGGACCGCCCTTGGCATTCTCCTCCTGTCAACTCTGGTCTCCCAGAGGCCCTGGCAGAAATTCAACCTCGCTCTCTTTCTGGCTCCCACCCCACCTCGCATTCCAGCCAAAGCTCAGTCTGGTGCAGAAATGCAACCCTCGCTTTCGGGCACAGGTATCACAGAACAAGAGGCCTCTTCTAGAAACCCAACTTTGTGTTTCAATTTGTTGACAAAGATAACTGGCTTCCCTGAGCAGCCAACACAAACTAGCAGCAAAAGTCCCTGCGGGCGGAAAACCCAGCCCCCACTCTCTGCCTTTCTGGAGCAGCTTTTCTGTGAGCAAGTTCTTGGGCCCAGGGCCGTGGGTTCCAGCCCCAGCTGGGGCTTGGTGACCCCGGGATAGTCACTGACCCTCTCTCGGCCATAATTCCCCAGCTGTGCAGTGGGAATAAGAGCACTCCGTCCCCTCCCCCTCCCTCAGGGGTTTTCTTGTGTGAGATGCTGGGGCTTGAAATGAAAGCAAAAGGCTCTGTTGGGAACCTCAATTTATCTCCTGAGGTTCCTTTTTCCATTCATAAAACATTGAAAGATGCCTACTTGATGTTCGATTGTATGCTAGGCATTGTGGGAAATTCCAAATGCGAAGGCCCCTCAACCAAGAGCCTGTGGATTTGCCTCTTTTCACCTGAACAATTAGCTACATTCTTACCCCCACCCCCATCCTACCAGCTCTTCCTCGAGCTCTAATGTGCAACCTTGACTCCATCCTGTTCTTCCCCCCAGGGTGCCGACCTGTTATGCCCAGAATTCGGGATCCCCAAATACCGCCAGGGAGCCAAGTCCGATGTAAAAGCAAAAGAGCCTTTATTCCAGCTAGCTCGAGCTCAATCCCCTACCTGCACCAACGCAGCGGTGAGATACCGGGGAGAGAGAGCGAGTTTCAAAAGCACAAAGGTTTTATTGGGGTCTAGGGGCAGTTGGTGAGGCTGCAGCCTCAGCCGATTGGCTGGGGAAGGGTCGGAGTCCTGTTATGTAGGTCGCCGGGCATGTTTTGATCGGGAAGTTTGAACGGGTGAGCGGGAGGTTCTCAAGGGGAGGAGGCGTGGTCAAGGTGGAGGACACAGAACAAGATGGAGTCGGCCAGCGTAGGCCCGCCCTTTCAGACCTACCTTCTTCCGGTCAGTCTCTCAGCTGTACTGGCTCTTCCATCTCACCCCCCAGTGTCCTCATGCTTTTCTCATCCTGAAAAAAAGTCTATCTTTAAATTTGCTTTGTCACATCTGCGCCCAGCGTTGTCAACCAAGCTGTGCTCTCAGCTCTCAACTCGGTCCAGACCAGGAGACTGCAAGCTTTTTCTGCAAAGAGTCAGACAGTAAATATTTTGGGCTTTGCAGGCCTTGTGGTCTCTGTCACAACTACTCAACTCCCGCATTGTAGCGCATGGGCAGCCATAGACAACATGTCAACATGTGGCCGTGTCTGTGTTCCAATAAAACTTTGTTTATGAAGACAGGCTGGATTTGGCCCACAGGCTGTAGTTTGCAGGCTCCTGATCCTGGCAGTGCTTCTTAAATGTTAATGTTCATGAATCACCTGGGAATCTTGTTAAAATGCAGTCTCTGATTCAGGAGGTCTGGAGTAGGGCTCAAAAGTCTGCATTTCCTTTTTTTTTTTTTTAATATTTACTTTTGAGAGAGAGAGAGCACGAGCAGGGAAGGAGCAGAGAGAGAGGGAGACATAGAATCTGAAGCCGGCTCTAGGCTCCGAGCTGTCAGCACAGAGCCTGACGCGGGGCTCGAACTCACGAGCCCTGAGATCATGACCTGAGCCGGAGTCTGACGCTCAGCCACGTGAGCCGCCCAGACGCCCCTCAATAGTCTGCAGTTCTAACAAGCTCCCAGGCGATGCTGATGAAGCCGGTCTCGGGAGCCAGGCTCTAGATGGCTTGTGTGACAGGTAGAGCCTGCTCAAGTGCCACTCCAAGCCCCTTCTCCCTTGCTGCCTTCCAAGAGAGAGGCTGGAAAAGCCACATAAGCACTTTCTCACCCTTCCCTCGCAGCCAGGGTGTCCATATGGGCCAGTTGTGGCCAACATGATGAAAGCAAAATGCTGGAGGTCTTTCAAGAGTCCATGAGTTGCCCCCTTCTCCCTCCCCGAGTTCTCAACAATGTGAGAATTAAGACAACGGAGTGGCATTGGAAGGCTGGAATTATTGCCCTTACTACTTATAAAGGCTGTTACTGTGGAAAGCGCAGTTTATTGCAAAATGGGCCTGTCAACTGAATTGCCGAAAGAGGCGGACTGACGGGTCCCACGTGGATGGGACAGACCCTGTCTGGGTGGAGAGCTGGGGGTAAGACTTATGGCCCAGAGGAGCAGCAGTGAACTGGTACCTGCCGACAGGCTCCCTCCCTAGAGGAAAACTGGGGTTCACTCTTCCCAAATTTAGCAACACATTCCACCTCCCCTGGGATAGGATAAATAAAAGGCAGCAGGAAGCTGGAAATGTGTCCCAAGGAATGGAACCATTTCAAGTGAGGCAAGCATATCACTCCCTCTCCAGCGGCCTCCACCTTTTGGTTCTGTTAAGACACTGGGCATGGGGCGCCTGGGTGGCTCAGTCGGTTGAGCGTCTGACTTCGGCTCAGGTCACGATCTCGCGGTCCGTGAGTTTGAGCCCCGCGTCAGGCTCTGTGCTGACTGCTCAGAGCCTGGAGCCTGTTTCAGATTCTGTGTCTTCCTCTCTCTCTCTCTGACCCTCCCCTGTTCATGCTCTGTCTCTCTCTGTCTCAAAAATAAACATTAAAAAAATTTTTTAATAAAAAAATTTAAAAAAGTAAAAAAAAAAATAAAAAAGACACTGGGCTTAACCACTAAACCTTCAGTCAGGAGCAGGTGTGTAGTCTAATAGGGAAGCCCCACATCCACCTTCACAAGACTGTAACAACCACTTTTCTCTTGGGACTATGACAACTACTTCTTTGCTGTGGCATTTTCCTGGGAACCCTGGTGCAGAATTTCCCCCATGGCGGTCTGAAATGTGTCAGAAGAGTACATGAATTAAACTCCAAGGTTATTCTGGACCCAGGGCCCCAAATTCTTCCTCTGTTCTAATTTATGGCCCAAATTGTATCCAGGCATGTTGTCAACACCACTAATCAGAGTTCATGGATTCATTCATTTGACAAATAATGTAGTGAGCACCTGTTTTGTTCCAGGCTGTGTTCTAAGTGCTAAAGACGTGAACAAAGATGAACAGCCTGCCCTAATGCAGTCGTATTCCAGCAAGGGGAATGGACAAGAAACAATCATCAATTATATCACACGTTTGACAGTGGAAAGCATCATAGGAAAAAGAAAAAGTAGAACAGGGACGTGGGATCAGGAATGCAGTGAGGTAGGGGAGTGTTGCAGTATAAAAGGTAGTCAGGGTGCATACTGGAATTGAAATAAAATAAAATATTTTTTAAAAGGTAGTCAGGCTAGGTCTCTACCTTCAGGAAGATTACATCGAGCAAGCACTTGAAGTGAGGAGTTAACAATGTAGATAATTAGAAAAATGCATCCTGTACATCAGACAGTCGTTGCAAAGGCCCTGCGGTATAAATAGGTTTGACCTGTTCAGCGAGGAGCAAATTGGCTGGAGTGGAGTGACCAGAAGAAGGGGGAAATCAGAGAGGTAATGGAGGGTCACATCCGAAGGGGTAGAAATGACCCCAAAGAGGAGGCTCTTGCAGGTGAGAGAAGATGATAGCTTGGACCGAGATGATTAGCAGTCGAGGAGGAGAGAAGGGGTTGAATCCTGGGTAAATTTTCAAGGTAAAACCAGTAGGATTTCTTGGCAGGCTGGGTGTGTGAAAGGAGAGTCAAGGACTCCATGGTCATCCTTGCACTGAGATTAAATGAAAATATTAAGATACGTGATGTTGGGGACACCAGGAATGGCAAAGTGAGGAGTGTGGCCCACACAAAAACAATTATTTAAGTGGCAAAAAAATATTAAAAAAAAATATTTACAGGTTCTAGAATCATCTTAAGGGCATACAGCAAGTAGAGAAACACTCACTGAAGAAAATCTATGAAATCTCATTAAGGACAGCAGAGTCCATGGTATCTGAGCCATGACCTGCTCCCTCCTCCTCCCACTCTGTGTTATGGAAACTCTACTCTGTTGAGTGTGGCCAAGAAGACAAGGACTCCCTTTTCCCTCAGTTCCCAGGCCGGGGCTACAATTTCACTCTGAGAAGGGCAAGGCTCCAGTGTTTCTCCAACCCCGTGTTGCAGAACCACTATTCTGGGTGGGTGTGGATGAGGGAACCCGCATCCAGTCTCTATTTGTATGGTGGAAGCTCTACTCCAGCCGACCCTGCCCCAGCTCATTCACCAGGTGGAGGTTCCATGCTGATAGGGAAAAGGCCAGAAGACAAGAAGCTACCATCCCTTCTGAGGTCTCGCAGGGCAAGAGTGTCACTCCACGTCCAGGAGAAAAGGGCCATTGTCCCCACTCCAGGTTCAGTGCAGATTCTTCCCAGGGGAAGAGACAGGCCAGAGAAGGAAGAGCTCCACAGTCCTGCCTGAGGGGATTGACTTTATTTGGAAGAGAATGGGGAGAATTCTGTGTTTAAGGGTGTTGTTGAAAACCAGGAGATCATGGGGCGCCTGGGTGGCGCAGTCGGTTAAGCGTCCGACTTCAGCCAGGTCACGATCTCGCGGTCTGGGAGTTCGAGCCCCGCGTCAGGCTCTGGGCTGATGGCTCAGAGCCTGGAGCCTGTTTCCGATTCTGTGTCTCCCTCTCTCTCTGCCCCTCCCCCGTTCATGCTCTGTCTCTCTCTGTCCCACAAATAAATAAACGTTGAAAAAAAAAAAATTAAAAAAAAAAGAAAACCAGGAGATCTTGGTGAAGGGAAATGGAGGGCGTGCTGGTAGCTCGTAATGCTGGTAACAGCCAGTGAAATGGTGAGTGACCAAAAGTTTAACAAAAAGAAACAGGGTAAAAGCTAAGAAGAACGCTCCTGTGGTCCCAGTTGACCCTGGGGGTCAGGCAGGCTGTGCACATGTGGTGGTCTATGTGCGGGAACAATCAAAGCGGGACGTGGGTCAGACCTGTAAGCATTCCCCAGGCCACACACACAACAATCCTGTGCCTCCCAGGGCAGGAGTTTAAGCACAGCCCGTGACGAAACACTGGCTAAACACTGGCTTCCAGGGGGCTCCCTGGAAGCCAGGAGTGAAAAGAGAACCACACACATCCCTAGAAGTCTTGACCAATGCGTGCAAGCCAAGGCTCTACACTTTCAGGAGTGATGCAGGAAGAACTTCCAAGCTAGCCCCTGGCTGAAAGTGGACCCAAACCATAAATTCCCTGGACTGTGGTAGTAACCTTGAAGCTACACACACACACACACACACACACACACACACACACACACAGTCTCGCTGGCTAAAGAAGCCTAAGCACAAACTTTGACCAGTAAGTAGCTTCTGTGGAGTCAGGGATGACGCCCTAGGTACCCAGAAAAACAAATCTGAGCAGGAACGTCAGAGGCTGCACACTGCAAGGGAAATAGACTTTACCAAATTAGTGGAGCCAGGTCACTAAACAAATAAACAAACATCAAGCAAACAACAACAACAATAATCCCAGAGGCGGAGGGGAATCAGTAGCCAGAGTTACTACAATATATCACCGAGATACCCTGAGGCTAAGTGACACTAACCAGTAATTTAAATCCACACTGAAAAATAAAGAGCGCCAGTAAAGGTAATCGTGGAGCCAAGCAATAAACGATGGCATAATGGCATATTTCTTCTCCTGTCTTTAATTGATACAAAGAGTGGTTGCGTAAAACAGTATGTATATAATTGTATTACTGGCTCCACGAAGTATAGAAATGCAATGTATTTGACAGTATTGGGAACAAAGACATACTGAAGTAAAGAAATTAATCCAACCACATGGTAACTGGCATCCACAGGAATGAATGAAGAAAACTTGAAATGGAAAATAAGATTAAGTTACCAAACTGTACGTATATCTTAGTTTTCCTCTCTTAGCTTCTATCAAAGACATTCAGTTATGTAAATTAATAATTATAGCAATGTGTTTCTGGGTTTGTAACATAGATAGAGGTGATATTGGGGACAATAACAAAATGAAAGGGGACGGGCATGGAGTTATACAGCAGAAAAGTTTTGGAATTCATTGGAATTATGCTAGCAAAATCTGAAGAAAATTTGGTAAGGAAGCCGTATATTGTAAGCCCTACAGCAACCGCTGTGATAATAACTTTAAAAATATAGTGGAACAGTCATTAAAGTAATTAAAATGCTATTCTAGAAAATATTCATTTAATACAGAAGACAGTGAAGGAGGAGCAGAGGGGGACAAAAGAGAATGAGGCGTAGAAAACAAAAAAGCTAAGTTGTAGGTGTAAATACAGCCATGTCACTAAAAACACCAAGTATAAGGGAATTAAATTATCCAAACAAAAGGAAGAGATTGTGGAAAAGAGCAAGATCCGACGGTGTACTGGCTCCATTTTATTTTCTTAATTGCCTTTGTTAGCATTTTACACACATAACAAAATGTTATCATGTTAATGATTTTTACGTGTACAATTCAGTGGCATTAAGTACATGTAGATTATTGGGCAACCGTCCATCTCTAAAATATTTACATCATTTCAGACATAAACTCTAAGCCTACTAAATAATAACTCTCCATTCCTCCCTCTCCCCAGCCCCTGGCAAACACCATTCTACTTTCTGGCTCTATGGATTGGTTACTCTAGGTAAGGTGGAATCATAACAGTATTTGTCCTTTGGTCTGGCTTATTTCACCAAGCATAGTATTTTCAAGGTTCATCCATGTTGCGACAGATATCAGAATCGCATTCCATTTTACAGCTAAATAATATTCCGTTCCTTTAGCGAGGGTGGTATTAGCTATTTACTTATTGATTACACTTTATTAAGGTATAATGGACAAATAAAATTGTATATATTTAAGGGGTACAACATGACCATCTGAATTATGTGGACTCTATGAAATTATTACCGTAATCAGGTTCATTAACACATCCATCACCAACTAAAACATAGTTATGCTTTGTTTTTGTTTTGTATATATATAGGTGAGAATCCTTAAGATCTTCTCTCCTAGCAAATTTCAAGTACACAACACAATATTATTAACCATAGTCGTCATGCTGTGCATTAGATCCCCAGAGCTTATTCTTCTTAGAACTGAAGGATTGTTCCTTTTGACCAGCATCTCCCTATCTCCTCCACCTCCTACCCCCTCGTAACCACTGTTCTACTTTCTGTTTCTGAGTTCAATCTTTTTGTTGTTGTTGTTGTTGTTGTTGTTGTTGTTGTTGTTTGAGATTTCACATATAAGGAAGATTATACGGTATTTATCTTTCTTTGTCACAATGGGGAAAGAATAGTCCTTTTAACAAATAGTATTGAGATCATTGGATTCCACGCGCAAAAGAACATATTACGTAAAAATTAACTTGACCTAAATGTAAGAGCAGAAATTGTAAAAATCTGAGAAGAAATCATAGTTGCGAACTTCACGACCTTGGGTTGGTGATGATTTCTTAGGTATGACACCAAAAGCAGAAGCAATGACAGAAAAAAAATACAATAATTGGACATCACAATAAAAATTTTCATGCTGCAAATAAATGTTTCACACACACACACACACACACACACACACACACGCACGCCCTAGATGAAAAGACAATCCACGGAATGGGAAACAATATTAGCAAATCATATATCTAAAAAGAAACATACCAAGAATATATAAAGAACAGCTCAATACCAAGCAGACAACCCAATTTAAAAATGGGTGGGGCACCTGGGTGACTGGCTCAGTCAGTTAAGTGTCTGACCTCAGCTCAGGTCACGATCTCACGGTCCATGAGTTGGAGTCCCACGTCAGGCTCTCTGCTGTTAGCACAAATCCTGCCTTGGATCCTCAATGTCCCTCCCTCTCTGCCCCTCCTCCACTAGCGCACATGCACTCTCTCTCTCTCAAAAATAAATATTTTTTAAAAAGAAAAGGAAAGATCTTCAACATCATTCATTGTTAGGAAAATGCAAATCAAAACCACAACGAGAGAGCACTTCATACCCACTAGGACGGTTACAATCAAAAAGATGGGCAAAAACAAGTGTTGGCAAATATGTGGAGAATTTGGAACCCTTGTGCATCATTGGTGGGAATTTTAAATTTTTTTTTTTTAACGTTTATTTATTTTTGAGACAGAGAGAGACAGAGCATGAATGGGGGAGGGTCAGAGAGAGGGAGACACAGAATCTGAAACAGGCTCCAGGTTCTGAGCTGTCAGCACAGAGCCTGACGCGGGGCTCGAACTCAGGGACCGCGAAATCATGACCTGAGCCGAAGTCGGCCGCTTAACCGACTGAGCCACCCAGGCGCCCCGGTGGGAATTTTAAATGGTTCGATCACTTTGGAACCAGTTTGTCCCTCACGGTAGTAAACACAGTGTTACCATATCCCCCAACAATCCCCCTCCAGGCATAAAATCAGGAGAAATGAAAATGTACATCTACACAAAAACTTGTACGTGAATGTTCACAGCAGCTTTATTCATAATGGTCAAAAAGTGGAAACAATCCAATGACTAATGAATTACAGACAAAATAAGGCATATCCAAACAATGGAATGTCATTCAGCAATAAAAAAGAATGAGGTATACGATATACACTACAAAATGGATGAACTTTGAAAACATGCTAAGTGAAAGAAGCCAGTCACAAAATACCACGTATTGTATGATTCTATTTATTTAAAATGTCCAGAATAGGAAAATCTATAGAGCCAGAAAGTAAATTAGCAGTTGCCTTGGGCTGAGAGGAGGGTGTGGGGGAATGGACAGTGACTGCTAACAGGCATGGACTTTCTTTGAGAAGTGATCAATACTATTCACACTTAGGGCACCTGGCTGGTTTAGTCAGTTAAGCGTCCGACTTTGGCTCAGGTCATGACCTCATGGTTCATGAGTTCGAGCCCCACCTCGGGCTCGGTGCTGACAGCTCGGGGCCTGGAGCCTGCTTCGGATTCTGTGTCTCCCTCTCTCTCTGCCCCTGCGCCGTTTGCACTCTGTCTCTCTTTCTCTCAAAAATAAATAAACCTTAAAAAAATTTTTTTAAATAAACTTACATTGTGTTGATGGTTGCACAACCCTGTGAGTGTATTAAAATTCACTGAATTGTATACTTTAAATGGATGATATCTATAGTAGCACATGTATTATATCCCATTAAAGATGCCTTTAAATATCCATACAAAGATGTTCCAGTAATTAAATGCATAGACATTGCAATAGTAAAATGCTAACGGGGGCACCTGGGTGGTTCAGTCGGTTAAGCATCTGACTTGGGCTCAGGTCACGATCTCACGGTTCATGGGTTCGAGCCCACGTCGGGCTCTTCACTGACAGTGTGGAGCCTGCTTGGGATTCTCTCTCTTTCCCTCTCTCTCTGCCCCTCCCCCACGCATGCTTTCTCTCTCTCAAAAATAAATAAATAAACTTAAAAACATAAAATAATTACATAAAGTGCTAACATATAGTGACGCTTGAAATTTGAAAATATTTCTTCAAACATTAATTATATCCAGCCCTGCCCCTTACCTGAATTCCAGCCCACGTTTCCTACTGCCTGTAGCCCCCCACCTGGATTTCCTGTTGGCCCCTCATGCTCAGATCCGGTCCTGCTCTTAGGGGCCCCTCACCGATATAGCGTTGCCATTTCTGCAGGCTTCTAGACTGAAAAGCTCAGTACCCACTTTTGACCTTGGGTTGGTCATCTCCCTCGTTCATAAGTCCAGGTGATTTCACTTCTGCCCAAGGTCACCCGCTCGCTACCTCCCCTCCATGCTGGCGGCTGCTGCCATAGTTCAGTCCCTCAGTTTTGCTCCTGCATCAGGGATGATCTCTCACTTCTCCCACCATCCCGCACCAATCACTGCCAGGCTAACACCCCCAGGAAGAACACAGCCACATCACACCAAACCTCAGTGGCTCTCGGTGGCTCCCTGTGCTTATTGAATAAAGTCCAAATTCCTTCTTCTGGAAATTCAGGACTTTCTAGGTACCTTTTCCCCCTATTTTCATCTGTCCCTGACGATTCCCTTCACAAATACTTTATATCAAAAGCCATCTGCCTTTCCCTTTGAGCATCACTAAACCTCTCCTTTGCCTTTGCCATGCTGTTACATATCCCGTCTCCTTGTCCACGAACGTCCAGATGCCTGGTGAGGCTCCTCCAAGAAGCTCTTCCCAAGCTGGTGACAGCACCTCCTTCTTGTAAACGGTCCTCACATTCTATCATGTACCAGTCATGCTGCAGACAACCGTTCATCAGATATTGTAACCCTCTAGGTGCATCCCATCTTGTACTGCTATTTCTAAGCTCATTCATCCATCTCTTCTTTTCCTTCAATATTAGAACCAGTCTTTGCATGGGATTCTTCGGGGCCTAATCTGTGCTCGGAGCTTCCAGCACAGGGCCAGGCACTTAGTAGGTACTCCGTAAACATTCATGAACACAAAGCAGAGAGAAAAAAACAGAAATACTTCCTGGCTTTGCAGAACTTACGCTCTCACTTGGAAGCCAAACATAAATTATTTTGACGCAAGACAGGAGGAGGGAAGTATACGATAAATGTGTCCCTCAGTGTTATGGAGCACAAAGGTGACATTTAACACAACTGAGAGGAACAAGAAGAGGTTACTGACTTGGGTGGGATTCTAAGGGATGGATTTAAGATGAAGAGCATTGCAGATTAAGGGAATAGAATCAACACGTACCCAAGTAGAAAAGTGTCAAACACATTTGCAAGAGGTGAACTGTGGGATACGACTGATGAGTAGGGTGTATGCTCAGTTGGAAGGGGAAAGGGTTCTGTAGCCGGAGACGAGCCTTGAAAATTGTGTTGGAGACAGATCACAGAGAGTGTAGGACTCCAGGCTACAGAATTTGGACATTATTCCGCAGGCAGTGAGCAGCCCTAAAGATATTCAGTTGAGCAATGATAGAGCTCAGGGGTTAAAGGAGACTGAAACGCCTTCCTATAAAGCAAACTGTGTCTCGATGAATAATCAGCTGCTGATTTACCCGATTTGTAAATCTGGCTGTTCAGATTTGAAAAATGCCCCTTGCAAAATGGGGGCAGATGGTGATTAATTTTTAAAGGGACAGCAAAGAGTGTAGCTCCCTTCTTTAAAAAAAAAAAAAAAAATTGTTACAACCTCTATTTTCTTAAAGTATGCATAAGTTAACCAAAGACTCCAGGGTAAGTTTCTGTTTGGATAATGTTTATTTTGGTACCTTGAAAGCTTGGCAGTTGTTTAGAAATTCAATTACCACTCGCCTTTAAACAAAACCACCCTTGGGAATGGTGGGTTTGAGCTGATCTCAATATATTAACTTGACATTATGAGGCGGTTACGCTGCAGGTTCAGAGGGTTGATTAAATCTTAAAATGAGCACAGAACAGGCGCCGAAAGCACACACTTTGTTTAATTGGCTCTTTCAACAGACGAGACAAAGGGGGAAAGAAACAGCAACATCAATGGAGGCTATTTTTATTATTGTTTAAAAGGAGGAGGCCTCCGCTGTGTCAGATGGGAAACCTAGCATCAACTCTCGCGGCTTTTCTTCAAGATTGCGGATACAAGAAAAGTGCAAATTGACAGGGCTAGAAGGAAACTGAGGCTCCGAGCCACATGTAAGCCAGCTGAGAGGAAGAAAGGAATGTTAAACACTGACACGGTCGATCAAAACTTTAATGTGCTCTAACAATTAATCATTGTATATGCATATACACGTATACATGTTTTTGCACTTGATTCTTAGCCAAAAGGCCAAGAAGCGATACGTACGCATTTTTTTAACCGAATCCAACGGTTTTAGCCCACGGCAGAGATATTTAGATATTTATTGTTCACTGATAATAATCAAATGTTTCTTCCTCATTTCCCAGCCTCCCTGTTGGTTAGATGGAGGCCAGGTGACTGGCAAAGGCGCTGAGAGCAGAAATGAGGTGATATCACTAGTGAGCTGAAGCATTCAGGAGCCCGTGTCCTCCCTCCATGCCTTCTCTTCTCCTGTTACAGGGGTCCTGGAGGTCCTGGGTTCCCGGTGAGTCAGCTCAGTGATGGTAGAGTGTCTGTCAACCTGGATTCCTGAGCAAGAAATAAAGTTTAGTTATGTCAAGCCACTGAGATATTAGGGTTTCTTTGTACCACAGCACAGCCTCGCCTATTCTGACTAGCCCATCCCCAGTAGCTATCCTTTCTGTTATCGTGCTGGATCCCCTAATTTCTGTCTGGACACGTGGCTACCCAAGATGAAGACTATATTTTTCAACATCCCTAAGTGCCTGAGAGAAGCAAGACATTTAAAATCCAGCCAATGGAACGTAAATGGCAGTATGGTCTCTTCCTTAAGAAGCAGCAATAATATCCCTTTTTCTCTTCTTCTTTGGCCTACTCTTTATTGTGCTGCCCGGAGTGTAAATGCTGCCATCTTGGACAAGAGGTCAAGGCCACAAGAGGCGCAACAACAGGAGAAGAAGCCAGAGTCCCCGAGAGCATGGAGCACCACACCCATTGCAGACAGCTTCGCCATATTTTTTTTTTTCAACGTTTATTTTATTTTTGGGACAGAGAGAGACAGAGCATGAACGGGGGAGGGGCAGAGAGAGAGGGAGACACAGAATCGGAAACAGGCTCCAGGCTCTGAGCCATCATCCCAGAGCCCGACGCGGGGCTCGAACTCAAGGACCGCGAGATCGTGACCTGGCTGAAGTCGGACGCTTAACCGACTGCGCCACCCAGGCGCCCCATCTTCGCCATATTTTTATGTGAATGAGAAATAAATTTATACTTTCTTCATGCCATTGTTGTTTCCAGAATCTTCCATATATTTAGATGTTTGACTATGTCACCAAATTATCTGTCTTTCTCACTTCTTCTACAGATGTCGTGGAAATAAGTGGCCAGAAGAGAAGGCCAGAGGGGTGCCTGGGTGGCTCAGTCGGTTGAGCGTCCGACTTCAGCTCAGGTCATGATCTCACAGCTCGCGAGTTCCAGCCCCGCGTCGGGCTCTGTGCCGACAGCTCGGAGCCTGGAGCCTGCGTCGGATTCTGTGTGTCCTTCTCTCTCTGCCCCTAACCCACTCGCATTCTGTCTCTGTCTCTCTTAAAAATAAATAAACATTAAAAAAATTTTTTGTTTAAAAATTAAAAAAAAAAGAAGAGAAGGCCAGAATCAGCACTAGGGCTGCCCAGTAGAGTGGATATTTTAGATCACTCAGGTTACCTAGGACAGCTTTACAACTCTTCAAGAAAAAAAGATCCTGGAAGCAGTAGAGGACATGTGACGACGTAGGTACGGTTAGTAATAGAGTCTCTGATTACCTTACCTAGGAGGTAGAGGCCATAGCTGTTCATAACAACTTAAGAGTCCATTTCTTTCCTTTTTCTTGACTCTGAGGTAAACTCCTGGCAAGAGAAAAGCCACTTCCTGTCTCTGATTTGACTTTCTTTTTTTTTTTTATTTTTAGGTTTCCCACTTGAGAGAGAGATTTCTCTCGCCACTCTGAGTAAAACCCATTGCAACTTATTTGCTGAGCGTTTGCCCATTTCTTATTTTTTCCCTTCATGATATGGTCCCTTCCACATCCTGAAGTCTCAGTGGGTGTGAACTTTCCTTATTCTTCCTGTCCATTTCACTCCCATAAGTTATGGTTTGCTACTGAGAGCCCTGTTCTGCTATGGAACAGAATAATTTCCATACCCAATAAGTGTCACTAGAAGGAAAGCTCCACCGAGGCAAGGATTTTTATCCGTGTGTCTCTAGTGCCTTGAAAAGTACCTTGCATATAATAGGAATTCTATAAATATTTGCTGAATTTAACATCGAACAGTCTTCTCTGCTTCCCTCACTACCACTCCACTATTTCCTTCTGTGTTATATCAGCTTATGTGTATTCAATGCACAGAAATATCCTGAGTGACCAACGGCCAGAGTCCAAAAATATATAAATATCGAACTTAAATGCACGAATAGGCATCTTTTTTTGGCATAAACTTTGTATAATAGAATTTTAAGCAATGGATAAATTAAAGCGTGAGTTTATTGTAAGCCATACTGCGTTGAGAATACATTTCTGGGTGTACGAGCTCTACCTAGAATCGTGCTGTGATAAAAACCATCTTCCAAATTCGGTGGCATACAGCAAAAAAACACTGAATTCTCATGCTCCCATGGCTGCAAGATGGCTAATTTAAGGCTGGCTCCGCCGGGCTTGGTTCCAAGTTCCAGGCCAGGTCCAGATAGGCCCTACGTGTCTCCATATTTTCCACGCGAGGTGGTTACCCAGGGAATGCTCTTCCCACGACAAAAGGCACTGAGCACAAAAGGTAACTCCAACTGCGCAGGCACTCTGCTTGTGACCTATCTGCTAACATCCCATTGGCCAAAACAAGTCACATGATCATACTCAGCGTCAAGGGGTCAGGGAGTAACTCTGACCACTATGAAGCACTAGCAAAGGCATGAAGGCATACAGAAAGTGGAGAATTGAGATCAGTGATTCACTCTGTCACACCAGGTTTGATAAATCTCCAACGTGAAATCGGGCTATTTTCTGATAGAAATGCATCTCTATTAAACACTGCGAACTGACACAAGAAAGGAAAGTGGATCATGAAATCCCCAGAACTTAACTCAGGGGTCCCTAATTCTGGAAAACAGTCTTTTTCTTTCTTTCTTTCTTTCTTTCTTTCTTTCTTTCTTTCTTTCTTTCTTTCCTTCTTTCTTTAATGTTTATTTGTTTTTGAGAGAGAGAGCGCGATGCGCAGGGAGTGGGGGGAGCAGGGAGAGAGAGGGAGGCACAGAATCTGAAACAGGCTCCAGGCTCTGAGCTGTCAGCACAGAGCCCGACCTGGGGCATGAATCCAGGGAATGGGGAGATCATGACCTGAATCTAAGTCAGATGCTTAACCAACTGAGCCACGCAGGTGCCCCAACATTCTTCTGTTTCCAAACGAACCACACATGCTGGGGAAAGGTGGTGAAGGTGTATTCTGGATTCACACCTTCTCCCGAGCTTATCATGTTCCATCCTTGTCTAAAGCTTTTGACTCTTCCCCGGGGGAAACCCTCACCGGAGAAGTGAAATCAAGAAATTTTATTTACTACTTTTAACCTCATTGGGATGATGGTTCCTTATCTGATTAAAAAGAAAGTACCTTGAATGCCAGAGAGCATTACAGAGTTATGGAGGGTAGGCAGTATCAGAGACCGACCAGATTCCCATCAACAGTATGGGTCCTTTGACATCTGACCCATCAATGGCTTCCCAGCCTTGTTGACTGTTGCCTCCCTACTGTGGTCACTCTAGGGACCCTTGACCTGGGGTCCTCAGACTGGACAGAATTTGGGGGACTCCTGAACTGGGGTGGAAAAAAAGTTAACTAATGTGTAGCTAAACTAATGTTTAATTAATATAATAGCATTTAGCACTTCCCTCAATTATGAATGTAGGTAACAACCCATAATAGTGTCAGCAATGCCTGTGCCTTTATCACCAAATCACACATTGTTTTCTTATCACATGATGCTTGTACATATCTTTTGTAGATATTTTTAGAGATGTGTGTGTTTAGCACGACTTAAAAATGCAATAATTATTAAATCCATTGCTAGATATGGTTCTGTAATGTGTTCTACTACATTAGAAACATGTTTTGCTAATATTTTGAGAACTGTATTTGTAATCTAAGTATTTTGTGTCATGAATGTAAAGACATTATACTGAAATAAATCCATTGGCTTCACCAGTCTGCCATTGAACAAGTAAGATTAAGAACTTCTCCCACAGGTGAGGTCGCTAGACCCTCGGGAGATGCATTGTGGGTTCACCATGTGCTTGTATGCAACAGCAGGTGCTGTGCCCCAAAATATCTTGGACGTATGGTTTCAGTTCATTCCTTTTATCCATATTTCAAACCCTTTCCCTTTTCATCGCTGTGACTGTCCTCTGCAGAAACTATCCCAACCCCACTCCAGTTTCTTCTTATGGTTTCTAGAAAATCTGTAAAAATCTGTTTTTTTTTTTTTTAATCATTCGTTTATCATATCTTAGTCTCCAACTACAAGGAATGGTCAAGATGGGTTTAACTTAGCAATATCTCCATATTTAATGTTAAATTTTTTTTTCAACGTTTATTTATTTTTGGGACAGAGAGAGACAGAGCATGAACGGGGGAGGGGCAGAGAGAGAGGGAGACACAGAATCGGAAATAGGCTCCAGGCTCTGAGCCATCAGCCCAGAACCCGACGCGGGGCTTGAACTCACGGACCACGAGATCATGATCTGGCTGAAGTCGGACGCTTAACCGACTGCGCCACCCAGGCGCCCCTCCATATTTAATGTTAAAAATGTCCTCCTGATCGTGTTACATCTCTTGAGCTGTCACCAGGGAAGAGAAGTTCACCCCACTCCCTTGTCTGACAGTTCTTACCTTAGGAACTATCGCCTGATACTGACACGAAGTCTTCTCTCCATTAAGGATGGTTCTGCCTTCTTCCCCAGATCCACTTTGAGACAGCTTCGTACCCTCTCCACAGAGTCTTTTCTCTTTTGTACCAAGCAGCCACTGACTCTTCAAATATGGCAAAGGCCTGCTTGGTCTCCAGACCTCGCCTCACCCTTGTCCCCTCTGCATGCCACTGTCTGTGTATGGAGCCCAGACGGGAGAGTGATGCGTTACACATCTTCCACGTGCCACCCAACTCAAGACTTTGCTCATTTCACTGTGGATACATCACGTCTGTCTGGGCGATCAAAGATGAGTTTGTTTTATTGATGCTTCGTAGATGACCAGTAGGGATGATCCAGTCAACCAACCATTTATTGATTCACTTCACATTCAGGATCTTGTACAGAATGACCCTATCAAGCCATATATATATATATATATATATATATATATATATATATATCCTGCTATGGACTGAATGTTTATGTATCCTCCTCCCCAAATTTCATATGTTAAAATCTTAACCCCAAGATAATGATATTAGAGATGCGGCCCTTGGGAGGTGATTAGGTTCTAAAAGTGGAGTCCAAATGAATAGATTAGTGCCCTTATGAGAGGCCCCAGATTCGAGCCCTGTGTCAGGCTCTGTACTGATAGCTTGGAGCCTGGATCCTGCTTCAGATTCTATGTCTCCTTCTCTCTCTGCCCCTCCCCCACTTGCATTCCGTCTCTCTCTGTCTCTCAAATGTGAATAAATGTTTAAAAAAATTTTTAATAATAATAATAAGAGACCCAAGAAAGATTGCTCACTCCCTTCCACCATGTGAGGACACGATGGGATGTCGGCTGTCACAACCCATAAGAGGGCCTTCACCAGAGCCCTACCGTGTTAGCACCCCAATCTTGGACTTCCAGCCTCCAGAACCATGAGAAGCAAATTTCTGTTGTTTATAAGCTTCCCAGGCTGTGGTATTTTGTTAGAGAAGTCTGAACAAACTAAGATACCACCTGTAATGGACATTACGATGTAACACCAGATTCCCCATCAGAACTCATTGTCCCATCTGCTGAGAGTGCTTCTGGCTGATTTCCCTGAGCTATTATCTCTTCCTGGAAACTACCCTTGGTTGGAGATAGCTACCTCACCCAACAGGATAGTCACATCCAATGACTGGTCATTGGGGGATATAGAGGCTCAAAACTCTCCTTGTGACGTTAGACAACTGTGAAGGGCCATTTCAGCCTCAGAGCACTGCGTAGGTCAGCTGAGACCTTTGTTGAGACTGCATTGCAGCCCAGCTTCTCCCAGTACTTGATCCTGCTTCCTTCCCATTCATAGAGTTTGATCCCCAGAGCTCCAACAGCTCCACATGCTAAAACCTCATCTCAGAGTCCACTTCTGGGGGACCCAACCTGCAGCACTCCCTCACCCCATTCCAGGGCCCTAACCCCACCAGACCTTAAATATACCACTCAGATGTCCTGTTTATTGCCATATCCCCAGTACCCTCTACAAGGCTTGGCACAGAGGAGGAATTTAATAAATGTTTAATAAATTGAATTTAATCTGCAAATTTGACCAGCCTGCCAGAAATACCCTCCTCCAAGTCTTCTCTAGTAAGAATCTTGGCAGTCTATAAGCTATTTGCCAGTGGGTCAAAATAAACAACTTGCTAGTTAGCCATCTAGAGGTGCTCTCTGAGAGCAGTTAAGGGTCCCGGCAGGTGTCTCAGGCCATACAGCCAAACACCAGAAGGCCAGTGCCAAGAGCCTACTTCCCTGGGGTCCCTGTCACCCCAGGTTCCAGGCCTCAGTGAGACCAGCTTATAATAGACAAGTGGGCACCGAGCCCAAAGCACTGCTCTTGTCTTGCACAGAGGGACTTCTCTCTGAGGCTGATGCTTAACCTTTAATCTTGTTTTGCTCTATCATTGTATCTTCTGGTTTTTAACCACATTATTTTTGAGCCATATGAATTTGTTATATTGCTGTAGGTTTCACAGGATCAAATATTGGGTATTTCATACACTCGACCTGAGTGTTATCCAGCTTAATTTTTGATTATAAACATTTATTCTTACTGTATCTAATTTGTCCTAAAACTTGCTTTTTTGTATGTTAATTTATACCTTTTTTTTTACATCTTACCACTTTGTTCTTTCATTCTTTTTATTTTAGCTTGATTTGTCATTTTGTTCATTAGCATGTCCTTTTAAATTGGCTTCAGATAACAAAGCCATTTTCCGTCACCACCACAAAGAGCCAAGTTCCTACGGGATTCTCCTTACAGCCCTTGAGGACTACTGGGAATGTCGCAATTTGTCTCTCCTTTAGGAGAAGACTGTCTTCCTCCTATCTACCCATGCCAAGTACCACAAACAAGAAAAGATAAGGGGCACCTGGGTGGCTCAGTCGGTTAAACGTCCAACTTCAGCTCAGGTCGTGATCTTGCAGCTTGTGAGTTTGAGCCCCACATCTGTGCTGTCAGCACAGAGCCTGCTTTGGATCCTGTCCCCCTCTCTCTCTGCCCCCCCACCACCATGCACACTCACGTGCTCTCTCTCTCTCTCTCTCAAAACTAAATAAACTTTTAAAAAAAAGAAAGAAAAGATAAAATATTAATCCATGTGCTTGATGCTTACTTTAGGGCACTGGTTCTCAACCTTAGCCCTACATCAGAGCCCCCTGAATTTTTTAAAATTCCAGTGCCATTGACATACAGTGGGTTATACTTTTCAGGTGTACAATATAATGATTCAACAATTCCATATATTACTTAGTGCTCATCAAGGTAAGTGTACTGTGACCCGCTTTACCTATTTCACCCATCCCCCCAAGCCACCTCCGCTCTGGTAACCATCAATTTGTTCTCTATGGTTAAGAGTCTATGTCTTGATTTGTTTCTTTTTTCCCCTTTGTTCATTTGTTTGGTTCCTTAAATTCCACACATGAGTGAAATTATATGGTATTTGTCTCTCTCTGACTTATTTCACTTAACCTCATGCTTTCTAGATCCATCCGTGTTGTTGCAAATAGCAAGATTTCATTCTTTTTTTTATGGCCGACTAATATTCATTGTACATACACCACATCGTCTTTATCCTTTCATCTATCAGTGGACACTTGGGCTTCCATGATTTGGCTATTGTAAATAATGCTACATAGACATAGGGGTGCCTGTAAGCCTTTGAGTTAGTGTTTTTGTGTTCTTCGGGTAAATACCCAGTAGTGCAACTACTGCATCATTTGGTAATTCTATTTTTAATTTTTTGAGGAAACTCTGTACTGTTTTTCAGAGTGGCTACATCAGTTTGCATTCCCACCAACAGTGCATGAGGGTTCCTTTTTCTCCACATCCTCACCAACATTCATTTCTTGTATTTTTGATCCCAGCCATTCTGACAGGTGTGAGGTGATATCTCATTGTGGTTTTGATTTGCATTTCCCTGACGATGGGTGTTGTTGAGCATCTTTTCACGGGTCTGTTGGCCGTCTGGATGTCTTCTTTGGAGAAATGTCTGTTTGTGTCTTCTGCCTCTTTTTTAATTAGATTGTTTGTTAGGTGTCGAGTTGTATACATTCTTTATGCGTTTTTGGATACTAACCCTTTATCAGATATATCATTTGCAAATATCTTCTCCCATTCAGTAGGTTGCCTTTCACTTTTGTTGATCGTTTCCTTAGCTGTGCAGACGCTTTTTATTTTGATATGGTCTCAATAGTTTATTTTTGCTTTTGTTCCCCTTGCCTCGGGGGACCTATCTAGAAAAAAGTTGTCACAGCCAACGTCAGAGAAATTACTGCCTGTGCTCTCTTCTAGGATTATTATGGTTTCAGGTCTCACATTTAGATATTTAACCCATTTTGAGTTTATTTTTGTGTGTGGTGTAAGAAAGTGGTCTAGTTTCATTCTTTTGCGCGTAGCTCTCCAGTTTTCCCAACATCATTTGTTGAAGGTGAATTTTTTTTTTTTAATACCAATGTTCAGCCATTCTCGATCACATGAGAATATTGGGGTGGGGTCCAGGCATTAATATTTCTTAAGCTCCCCCAGGTAATTCCAATGGCGGTAACTTTGAAAACCACTGGTCTGTGACTGCTCTTCAAAGTATGGTCCGTGGACCCACAGCAACAGCATCACCTGGGAGCTTATGAAAGATGCAGAACCCAGAGCGCCTGAGTCACTCAGTTGGTTAAGAGTCCAACTCTTTGTTTCAGCCCTGGTCCTGATCTCCACAAGTTTGTGAGTTCGAGCCCTATATGTGCAGAGCCTGCTTGGGATTCTCCGTCTCCCTCTCTCTCTCTCTGCCCCTCCCCTGCTTGTGCTCTCTCTCTCCCACTCTCTGTCTCAAAAATAAATAAATAAACTTAAAAAAAAATTTTTTTTTCGGAACCTTAGGCCCCACTTCAGTCTTGTTGAATTCTAATATGCATTGAGCAAGATTCTCAGGGGGTCTGTGCACATACTGAAATTTGAGAAGCATTGATTTAAAACACACTTTGATGGGGTTTGCATTTTCACCCTTCTTTGTAAAAAAGTCTTTGAAGACTTGAGGATTCTGCATCACAAATATTTGCAAGGTTAATCATTTCTATTCTCTTTTTGATTTACCCTATCTTATAGGAGATAGTAATTTGGCTAGTTGATGATAAGATGCCTCTTTCCCAGTTGGACTAAATTGTTTCTAATTAAAAACGTGGAGAAAGTTGAACTGATCAGAAGTCCCTCTTGAGGAGAGCATCATGTTTCTTTGGAAGGTTTGCCTGGAGAAGCCTGGTGGGGGAGAACAGAGCAGCCGTGGGCAGGACCATCGGCAGGTGCCAAAATCTGAGTGGAGGAAGAAAAGCACTCTGCTAAAACAAGGACAGAGTTGGCTCCTGAGAGGGAGAGGAGAGAGAGAAAGAGAGACGGGGGAGAGGGAGACACAGGCAGAGAAAAGAACTTTCAAGATCAGTGGAAGATGGGTACATGACCCCTCAAACTCTCCATAAGGGTAATGAACCCCTGGGTCTGGCAACAATTTGGGGGAAAACAGTGAAAAGTCCTAGTGCACCCAGGTTATGACATAGGAACAGAGTAGAGATTTGATGTTTGGATACAGAAGCTATGACCAAAAGGACCATGAGGAAAGTGGCCTTCTAAGGTCCACAGAAATCACCCAGGGAATGCTTTGGGCCATTAGAGGCTGTGACACTAGGGTGTAGAGTCCAGTTTATTTTGATATATAGGAGTGGGGAGGCCTTAGTTGAGGAGTGGGTTCAGTGTCTTGCTTCCCCCCCCCCCCCCCGGATTGCTGGAGACAGGATAGGTCCTCCCCACTGACCGAGGCTGCCTGGAAACTGCAGGTTTGACTTAGGCTTGTTTGGGAAAAGCAAGCAATTCCTGGCTTCCCCAGAAGCTCCTGTCCCTGAATGGTATTTCCAACCACATTTCCCAGAGGTCCCTGAGGACAGTGAGAGCTCTTCCCTATCTGACTCCAGGCTTCCAAAAAGCAGGTGCCACGTTTGCTCTTAAACTCTTAAAACCTTCAAGCCTTCGCTAAGTTGGGGCCAGAGCCTCCAGATGCTGTGCTGGAGAGGATGGCTTTCCTTCCTCCAGCTGGGAGGACCTGAGACTGTTTCCTCTCACAGGGAGAAAGTTGGACCATCTCTGCAACGCTGTACCTCCCCCAAGCTTTCTCACTCAACCAAACTGAGCATTCTCTTGCTGCAGGATTTGGTAGAGGCAAGAAAGTGTTTCCCTTCCTCCCCTACTCAGTGGGACTCAGGACAAGCCTGGCCCTCGTACCCAGCGTGCTTCTCTTCAGACTGCTCGTGTGCTGGCCAAAACACGTCAGCAGCAAGCACGCCATCCTGGTGCCAAGGGGGTGTTTATAAAAATTGTCCAGATGCTTATTTCTCTCTTCCAGAAATTGCCTTCTGTCTGATCCAGTTTACCGGTTTGTGCCAGAACACTGGGTCTTGAAAAACTGTAAAGAATATTTATCAACATCACCCAGAAGTTTTCCCCTTCAGCCATGCCATTCTTCAACCCCACCCCCAACAAGTACATCATTCTAAATTGTTAGGGATGGGGATTTCAATACATAGATATTTTCTTTCTTTTTTTCATGTTTCTTTTCTCTTTCTCCGCCCCCACCCCCACCCCGTGTTTCTTAATTGTGGCAAAAGCATACCTAAAATTTACCATTTTCAAGCGTGCAGTTCAGTGGCACTAATATTCCATTTCGATGTTGGACTCAAACTGGGATTGTTGGCCGTCTTCCAAGAACTGCCAGCTTTGTTGCATCCCTCTGATCTCCAGCCTTGTTTTTGCTTATAGGACAATGACCAGAATGGCTCTCCCTAATGACAAGTTTGTCTTCTAATCTGGCTTAGGCTCCCTGCTGTCCTGTTGGTGTGCCCAGCCATACAAAGCTGACTGGCAAGCCCCCGGGAAATCTGTGCGTCTCAGTGAAGTGCTCGTTTGTCTTTGGTGTGTTCTCTCTCTCTCTCTCTCTCTCCCTCTTTTCCTCGCTTTCCCTCTCCCTTTCCCTCTCTCCATGCCCCCCCCTTCTTTTGGGTCCTGCCTTCACCTGTGAATCATAATAAGTGAAGACTCAGCGTGGGCTCGTGTGACTTCTGATTCCATCTGGATAAGTCTCTGAAGGATGTAGTTCTGCTTAAGTAGAGAAGGAAGGCAAGGTATCCGTGGTGGGATGTGGCAGAACACAGAGACCGCTAACTCCAGACTTACTGCTCAGGGCACACTGATTAAAGCAGGGCGTAAAAGATCTCTGCAACATAAATCTGAAGAGGGAAGTCAGCGTTAAGATGAAGGTGCCAGAGTGAGAGAGGTTAGTCTTATCCTGAAAAAAACAGGAAGCCACGGAAGGTAGAGGAGGAGTCTAAATCAGTCTGGGTAAGGGAGAGCTTGTCCACAAAGAAGACGCACTGTGGTTCGAGCTGCAGGCCTGCTGGGTCCAGATTCTGCCATTAGAGCAGGAGAGGAGGGACCCAGGGAGTTGGTGGGCAAAACCCAGGAAGGACCAACCCAGAGAAGGTGGTTGGTGACCGGCAGTTGGGGAGGAGAAAGGTCTCGAAGGGGAGCTCCAGACATACAGAGACTGCAGGAATAGAGCCAGTCACAGACAGGAACCGCATGCTGAAGAAGTAGCCCAAGCAATGGAGCAGATATTTGTCAGCCCTCGCCCATCTCTCTTCCACGGTGACATCTCCACACTGAAGGGTGCCCCTCGGGAACACCTGCCACCCACGGACGGTGGGCTTTTCTGACTGTGAGAGCCCACTCAGCCCACACATAGGAGCAGTCGGAAGTCCTCGAAAGTTAGTTACCCAGGGGCAGCCTCCTATCCGTATGGACAGGAGTGGTGGACAAATACCCCAGCTCCCTCACCCCTCAGGTGGGAATACTCTGAGGTGCGCCGTTTCTGAGTTCTCCGACGGGACTGAGCCTCCGTTGCCCACTTGGGAATGGGCTCGGTGGCACATCCTTCATTGGTTGTCTTCCTTTGGCTGTCTATCGAAGTTTCCCTCACCTCCCAAATAAATCATTCACACCCTAATCCTTGTCTCTGGCCTCTTTCCAGGGGGGCCCGACCCAAGGGAAGCCTCCCCCTTAGTGTGTAACCAGAATCCCTAGATATCCACTGAAGGTGTGCAACACTGAGCCCGGGGGTCCCGTCTCCCCTGCAGCCAGCCCTTCGCTGTGGTCTTCTGGGTCTAGTTAACCCAGCCAGGGGAGGAAACAGACACAGGGGGCTTCACAGAGGCAGGGCACCTGGGCACGTGCACCACCTCTACCACCAAGGCCATGGACAAACTCAGGGCTGGGAAAGGGCCCTGGGGGCCTGGAGCCCCCTTCACCACGTTGGAGGGAAGACAGTATGGTTGTGGACATCGAGGGGAACCCCACTGGGGGCAGCAGGCGGGGTTCTCTTGCTAACCTGTCAGACGCTGAGACTGCTTTGTTTCTCTTCATCAGACTGGAGTCCTGGGGACTTTGTGGGGCATCTGTCTGCCACCTTGTGCTCTCCACGCCTAACTCTAAGGCAGAGGAAAAGGATTTGTTAGTTTGATCAGAAAGGAAAAGGAAAGTGATATTGGGACCACCCACGATAGCACCGAGGCTGCCCACTCTCCAGCTGGCCCTCTGGCAAAAAATGGCCGGAGTTTGCCCATTGACTTGCCTCGGTGCTGAATAAAGAGCTGACGGGGTCTCAGGCTGTTGTCCACATCAGTCATTACCGGGAACTGGTACTGACCCCAGTAGCTTGCTGGAAATTAGTGCGGTGAGGAGAGGTCATCTAGATGCAAACAGGAGATGCCAGACCAATGAGTGAGATGCTGTTGCCAAGCCCAATCTCAGTCCCTCCCAGGCTGAGCCAGGCCCGGCGACTGGGGCTACAGTCTGAACGGTCACGGGGCTACAGGCCCTTAAAAGAGGTTCAGCCGTTCTCTCAACCTGGCCCCTGACACTTCACTGCCCACTTCTCAGCTCCTGTCAAGGATGAGGTCAGGGAGTCCCCTTGCCTGACCTCACAGTGGTCCCCTAGCTGGCATGCTCCTCTCAGCCCCCTCCCTGCCACTCTCTAGGGGCCACAGGCATGTTCCTGGATCTCCTCCAAACCCTACAGGGCCCATGGGAGGCTGGAGCAGGGCTGGGCAGGGAAATCTCAGGGCCTTTCAACACAACCAAGCCTCGCCATCATTTTTACTTTGTCATGACCTCTCCCTGGAGGTGCAGGCCACTCTCCGAGGAGGGCTCGGCCTCCTCCCCAGCGCACGGCAAGGTGTTCCCATCCGCTCTGGAGTTTCCAAACCTGTCCCATCTGGTACGCACATCCCCCACCCCCAGTATTTTGACCAAGAGGGAAACAAGGGAGCAAGTCTGGACTCTTCAGTTCTCATCCCCCCACCCATAGCTCCTTTCCTGGAGCCCAGAAAGGGTCCTGCTCCTGCCTTCGCCACCGTGTGACATAAAGTGCATGTCCCCACACCATGACTTCGAGTGGGACACCACTGAGTTTTCCCAATACTTTAAGAGAAACTTAGTGGAGCTTAGAAGGCCCTTTCACATATCCACAAAGCCCAGCTCTGGCAAGCACAAATCCTTGCCTTCTGCCATTCTCGTTCTGAAGGGGGCTTCCCTGAGAGCTCTTCCTGCTTCCTGAACATCAACCACTGAACGCTAACCCCTTTGTCTCCCTCTGGGTCCTGTTTCATCCATGAATCATAACAAGTTGAGGCCCTGGGAACAACAAGAACTGTCAGCAACAAGGAGTGCATCCTTGAGTGTTGAGGGTTAACATCAGATCTGGATCTGCTCGGAAGTGACCTTGACCTCCCGCTTCCCACCGCCTGGTTTCCTGGAACCCATAGTAAACATGAAACATTGTACACGGGCTTGCAGGCTTTGGGCCTCCTTGACTCACACAGGATGAAAAGCCGATGGAGAGCAAAAGCTGTGGTTTCTGTGTCAAGGTGACCCGCAAGCACCTTGGCTCCCACTGTGGCAGCCGTACACACCCCCTGTGGTCAAGGAGGCCAGAGAAGCTGGGAGCTTGGGGGGCTGCTGGCCCTCCTGATATGGAGATGTTGGGTATCCTTTGTCTCCATTCCTCTATCCTTCTATGAAGATAAGCCTACTGGTCAGGGTTCTCCAGAGAAACAGAACGCACAGGATGTGTGTATACATAATAGAGAGAGATTTATTTTAAGGAATTGGCTCATGTGATTGTGGAGGAATGATGAGTCCAAAATCCGATGGGGGAGGCTGACAGGCTGGAGACTCAAGGAAGAGTTACGGTTCGACTCCCAAGGCAGTCTGCTAGCAGAATTCCTTCTTGCTCAGTGGAGGTCAGTCTTTGTCCTATTAAGGCCTTCAAGTGATTGGATGAGGCCCACCCACACGGAGGGCAATGTGCTTTACTCCAATTCCACTGATTTAAATGTTGATCTCATGGAAAAAACACCTTCACAAAAGCATTCAGAATGTTTGGCCAAATATCGAAGCACGTGGCACAGCCAAGTTGACACAAAAAGCTGACCATCATACTAAGTAACCATAGTAAACATAAGGCGATTGATTGCATCTCGAAGCTTCTATTATGACCATAATCGTAACCCACAACTACTGTCTAAGTGCAATCACTGATGTTTCTCTAAGTGCCATTCTGCTCCAAGGGTCTGTGAAAGGCACATTGGCGCAAGAGGGGACCATTTTTTTCCCCACCTGACCACTGGTATCTACAGCCCTGTCTGCAACTATGCAGGGAGACTTTCCCCTACTCTTTCCTTGGCTCTTGCTTTCCTCGCAGACCACACAACAGCCAAGCTTGGGGATGGGCACCCAGCATCGTGCTGACTGCCCAAGAGTCACCCCTTGGCTGACCTGGTCCTTGGAAGGCCCTGGAAGAAGGTCCGCTACCGCTACTCACGGAGAAGACAAAAAATGCTCAACTGTGGTCTTTTTTTTTTTTTTTTTCAAACTTAAGGTCTATTTATTTGAGAGAGAGTGAAAGAGAGTGAGCAGGGAAGAGGCAGAGAGAGAAGGAGACACAGGATCCAAAGCAGGCTCCAGGCTCTGAGTGGTCAGCACAGAGCCTGATGCGGGGCTTCAACTCATGAACCATGAGATCATGACCTGAGCTGAAGTTGGAGGCTTAATCTACTGAGCCACCCAGGCGCCCCTCAACTGTGGTCTTAAAAACGAACATCCCCTCTCATGATGCACAAGACTTTATAGTTTGCAAAGCATTTTCACATCCACTATCAATTTGAGCCTTCCCAAAGCATGCGAGAAAAGTCTTGATTCTGGCCTCTGCTGCTGCCTGAGGCAGTCAAAGATGGAGCTTTCCAGATTTCCTCCGCCGGCTGACCCAGGGGCTGCCCTAACATGTCTCACTTACTCACGCTGGCACAGACATGTGGGGGACCCGGGGGAGGCTCAGCGATGGCAGGCTTCAAGAACCCCTCCAGCTCCGAGTCCCTCAGCCTCAAAGATACGTCAGGCTGCCAGCCCAGTCCTGAAGACAGAGAAGCAAGCCATGCCCTGGCACTCCATCAACCACTGAGTCCCCAAAAGGCCAGGATGTCTGGTCTGGCTTACAGCCTTGAAAAATGGACTCAGCTCGTGTTATCAAGAAAGCCAGCAAACGGCCCCAGGAAGTTATAAAAGCCCTTCAGCCTCTCATCTGGCAAGACAGCGTCTGGAAGCCCCGGGTTCTCTGTCTGCTGAGCCCCATCCAAGCCCAGTGGACAGGGTAGCACAGACACAGCTGTGGTTGTGTGTGCCTGTGCGTGTGTGAGTGTGTGTGCAGCTGTGCACATAGACGTATATATTTGTGAGTGTTTGTGAATAAGCGTGTGCATGTGGATAAATATGTGTGTGGATAAGTAGGTACCAGGTGTGGGGAAAGGGGGGCCACGAGGCCAACGTCAAGCACATTTGAGTTGAAAACCCAGCTGGAGTTACCGATAAAGAAAGGAGAGGGCCGGGGCGCCTGGGTGGCTTAGTCGGTTAAGCGTCCGACTTCAGCCCAGGTCATGATCTCATGGCTTGAGAGTTTGAGCCCCACCTCGGGCTCTGTGCTGACAGCTCAGAGCCTGGAGCCTGCTTTGGATTCTGTGTCTCCTTCTCTATCTGCCCTTCCCCTGCTTGCACTCTGTCTCTCTCTCTCAAAAATAAAGATTAAAAAATAATAATAATAAAAAAAGAAAGTAGAGAGCCAAGTCCTCAGCAAGACCCATAGTTCACAGGGAAGCCTGTGGTCCCTGCCCTTGGAGAATATGTCTGTGGAGGAAATAGACACACAGCAAATACTCAGATCCTAGGACGCTGTGGGGACTGTTTTAGTTCAGAACCAGAGCCAAGGCAATGAGAGAACTTCCCCATGCAAGACCGTGCATGTGACCCCAGAGCTGGATGGACATGGGGGAGGCTCTTCTGCCCTCCAGGGACCTCAGACTACTGCCGGGGCAGCCCCCAACACAGCAAACAGACCAGCGATCAAGAGCACCAAAGGGCCCCAACCAGGTGCTACATGAGAGAGGAAACAAGCTGTGTGAGGTCTGGAGAAGCAGGGACACGGCTGGCCGGAAGGGCTGGCCAGCAGCGTCCATGGGCTCAGTGCCACAAGGGGCACGGAGAGCCACTCTTAGTGAGCAGCGGTGACTGTCAGAAGCCCAGGTACTTGGCCCCCACCTCTCTGCTTCTCATCGGTCCCAATCTGGCAGGAAACATCATAAGCCCAGAGGCGGGTCTGCCCTTAACATTTGTGAAGAGGTGAGAGGAGACGACAAAGGGAGGCCCCTAACACGCAACTCACACCCCTCTCACAGCAGCCCTGTACCACACAGGGCCTTGCCTGCACATGTGTGGACAACTAAGCCTTCCAGTCCAACCTCTGTCCATAACCCCGCCTCCCTGGTCATGCTTGCCAATGGCACAGGCTAACCTTGGCACAACAGACCCAGAGAAGATGGCCACACGGGGCACAGTGGCAGGATGAGGCCATTTTTTTTCTTTCTTTTTGTATTCTCAGGTTAGTTAATATACAGTGTAGTCTTGGCTTCAGGAGGAGAACCCAGTGATTCACCTCGTACATATGACACCCAGTGCTCATGCCAACAAATGCCCTCCTTAATGCCTGTCACCCACTTAACCTACCACCCCCATCAACTCTCAGTTTGTTCTCTGTATTTAAGAGTCTCTTATGGTTTGCCTCCCTCTCTGTTTTTATTTTATTTTTCCTTCCCTTACCCTATGTTCATCTGCTAAGTTTCTCAAATTCCACATATGAGTTAAATCATATGATATCTTTCTTTGATATTTAGCTTAGCATAATACCCTCTGATTCCATCCACGTTGTTGCAAATGGCAAGATTTCATTCTTTTTCATCACCGAGTAATATTCCATTGTATATATATATATATATATATATATATATATACACCACGTCTTCTTTATCCATTCATCCGTTGATGGACATTTGGGCTCTTTCCATACTTTGGCTGTTGTTGCTAGTGCTGCTATAAACATGGGGGTGCATGTGCCCCTTCGAATCAGTATTTTTGTAGCCTTTGGATAAATTGCTAGTAGTGTAATTGCTGGGTCGCAGGGTAGTTCTATTTTTAATTTTTTGAGGCACCTCCATACTGTTTTACAGAGCAGCTGCACCAGTTTGCATTCCCACCAACAGTGCAAGAGGGTTCCCGTTTCTCCACATCCTCGCCAACATCTGTTTCCCGAGTTGTCGATTTTAGCCACTCGTACCAGTGCGAGGTGGTCTCTCATTGTGGTTTTGATTTGTATTTCCCTGATAACAAACACTTTTGGACATCTTTTCATGTGTCTGTCGGCCATCTGGAGGTCTTCTTTGGAGAAGTGTCTATTCATGTCTTCTGCCCATTTCTTCACTGGATTATTTGTATTTCGGATATTGAGTTTGGTAAGTTCTTTATAGATTTTGGATACTAACCCTTTACGGGTGTGGACATTTCAATAGAAGATTCCAAAGTCCTGCTTACCCTGAGTGTGGCCTGGAAGTGAGGGAGGTGACAGGGTGTCAGGAACCCCTAGTGAGCGGGGGGTTCTCTAAAGCAGGACTGCCCAAAGCATGGTCCGCAAAGCAGACCCAGCCCTAGAGCCGCACTCTGCACCCTGACTAGGTTAGCATAGAAATCGAAGAAGCATTTAGGAAGCTTGTAGCAACTTGACCACCTAATTTTGCCTCTTGAGTCTAATTAAACAAAAACTGGGGCTTTGTTTTGTGCGTTTTTCTTTAACATTTCGCTTCTCTAGTAATTCATTTTTATTGTAGTTTACAAAAGCATTGGTCCACAGCAGATTGGGAGATTTAAAATCTGGTCCTTCAGCACAGTCTGAAAAGCTCTGCTCTGCAGCACCGAACAAGGTCAGAGACCCCGAGTGCCCAGGTCTAAGGGTCACACTTCCTGGAAGTTATGTCTGGGGAATAGGCAGCCCAGTCTCTCTGCGGGATATGCGGAGGCTGGCCCCAATCAGCCAGTCCTTCAGAGTGAAGGCAGCAGGGCCCTCCGGAAAAGACCACCGTGAACAAAGGCTCTCACGGTGGGGATTGGAAAATTTCCTGCAGATGACATCTGTGCTACACATAGGAGTCCCAATTCTTGAGTCTCTGCTGAGCCATTTGCCAGGCGGGCAATCCTGACCCAAGGCACCTTCCCTCTCTGAGCCTGTTTCCTCATCTGCAAAATGGTATGAGTATTAAAACAGGATAAAGCATCTGAAACCTTCAACCCACTCAGCATATGAGGTGTTAGGAGGCTGTGAGCTCAGAACCAGCTTTTCCTGCTGTGCTCACACCCAGGATGGCAGGAGAGACCCTGGGTCGGGGAGTAGACATCAATAGGCCAGACCTGGATCCATATGCCCTCTACCTAGGAACTTGATCTCTGGTGGCCCTCACTTCCACGAGCCTCCTGGACCCCTGCAGTCACAGGGCCTGCTAGCAACTCTGCAGGGAACACTCCCACCCAGTGAGGCCTGAGTCATTGCTCCTGTGGGCCCCCAGAGAGGGATGAGGGTTAGCAGGAACCTAGGATCCCGGTAGGAATACAGACACTTAATGGTTCCCATATGGTGAGCTCAGAAGCAACAAATACTAGACATATTACTCAGCCCCCACAAGGCCCCGTACCCAGAGATGGCGAGAAGGGGCAGGGCTGAATGGTGAGAGTGTAAACTTGGAGGTCAGAAGATCTGGGGTCCAGTTCTGATGACATCGTTCACAAGCTGTGTGACTTCTAGCTAATACTATGGAGGATTCATCTTGGGTCAGGTTTCCCAGAAGCAGAGCCTGAAACAGGGATGCGGGTGTGCACAGGTTATTGGGTGGAGAGAGGGGTTCTCAGGTAAAAGAAAGTAAGGGACACAGGGTAGGAGACGGAGCTTAATTGGGCTGTGGTCTCAGCTGGAATCTAGCTTCAGAAGCCTGACCCCATGTGGAGCTCTGGAGTACAGATGGCACCACAGAGTTGTCCCTCCCAGAAACAAGGAGGCTGAGTGGTTACACTCCCAAATCAGTAAGTCATTGACCAAAGTCATTACACCCCATATCAGTAAGTATAACCAGGTGTGGTTATACTCTCCCAGGCTTCTTCCACAGGGCAGCTCCCATCAGCCAAGAGAAGATTGGCTCCCATCATTCTCCCAGAGAAGATTCCAGAGGTAAGCCCTCAGTAGCCAATGCATGTAGCTACTGGGGGAGGGTCCTGTGTCCTGGGCACCAATAATATCTACTACAGAGTTGTTGTTGGAATTAGTGAGATCGTTGACATGGGTACAGCCGTGTCCACACACGCACGACACTCAATAATGCCAGTTACATTGCGTCACAAGATCACAATTCTAATATTGGCTGTGCAATATTGCTAATGCTCAATATTGCCAATATTGGCAAACACACTCTCATGGTACCTTTGCCAAGTCCTTTTACCACCCCATTCCTCTTAGCCTAAAGCACCCTATCAAGGGCAGGGGGTCTCCCGGTTGTTCTCTAAGGTTCCTTCCAACTCTCAAGTTCAGAATTCCAGGTTCTATGCACTTCTGGGTTAAAGACCCTGTTGTAGATCCTCTTAATCTCCCAGATTTAGTATACCAAGAAATATAGTGAAAAACTTCTGGTAATACAGGAGGTTTCACAGAATGCCACCCACCCCAACCTACTTGCCCCAAATTCCCTACGTCCTCGCTGGCCATCCATGTTGTCTAATTTTCCATCATTCCAAAGGGTTTCACTCTTTTTGTAAGGCCTGACCCCTCCACGTTTACTTATATTTCCAATGCCTTGAGAGGGGTAGTATATTTAGTATGTGATGGCTCAATGATTTAAAAAATAAGCTGAAAGCTGCGATCAATGGGCTCCTCCACAACTGGAGGGTCCTGGGAACTAGTTGAGAGGGAATCAAAGAGGGTGGAAGTTCTGTTGACAGTGGTGTCCAGGACGAGTGTCTGTGGCAGAATATGAATCGTGGAGCATTCTCAGCTCTATTCCCACCACTTACACCCTCCCCATAGCAGTCCCGCTCTGTTGGACCCCCAGGCAGTCCTGGCCTCTTCTTCTTTCCTTCCCATCTTTTCCCACACACCAAAACTTATCTCTCCCATGTCCCATCTCCCAACCACAAGGACCAAAGCAAGGTTCTTTGCTCTCTGCCAACGACTGAAGGTGAATGGGCAGATTGGTTAACCCAAGACATGACATGATCAGCAGCAGAGGGCAGTAACGGGACCCTGGGCACCGAACTGGGGGTTACACTCGGACTCTATTCCCTCCCCTGCGCTATTTGTAACCACGGTCAGTTGCACATATGAACAGAAGTTTTTCCCCTCCCTGTGCCTCCACCCTTACAAAGTGACTTTGCTGCTCCTTCCCTCAAGAGGCGAAGTCTCCCTCCACTCCTTGTACCTGAGCTTGGCCAGGTGATTTCCTCTAAATAATAAGACAGGTGATGCCAGCAGTGACTTGAAGAGAGCTGTGGGGGGGGGGGGGGGGGTGGATTGCTTCTCTTGCTGCTCTCAGGAAACCTACAGCCACCATCCTACGAGCAAGCCTGGGCTAGCCTTCTAGAGGAAGAGAGACCACGTAGTTCAGTGACCCCATCATGCCAGCCAACAGCCAGCCAATCACCAGTCACGTGAGGGAGGCCACCAAACCTCAGCTGACTGCAGACTCACAAGTAAGTTAAGCAAGATCAACAGAACTGGCCAGCCAAAATTACTGACTCACAGAGATCATGAACTAAGTACATGGTGTTATTTTAATACACTACATTTAGGGGTGGCTTGTTACGTGCCAATAGCTAACTGATACAATAACAAACTTGCATGGTCAGTCAGAGAGGCAGAGAAGCATGGGACCGAGTCCTTGGACTGGACTTTACATTTCTCTCTTTGTTGTACCACAGTCTTGGTTGAGTCATCAGACACACACACACACACACACACACACACACACACTGAGACTCAGTTTCCTCATCTTTGAAATGGAGACAGGGTAACTGTCCCTCTTGGGGTTGTATTGCTTCTTCTTACGCAGCCCCAGAGCATCGCTCATCCTCAGTCTTCCAGGTTTCCTGCACTCAGAGCAGAAATCCCTCCCTCCCTCACCCCCACTGAACCCCAGGGACTCCAAGAGAATGTGTGACTTCCACCACAGCCCCAGCATCCACCCTTCGTGGTCAATCTGAGAAGGGTCAGAGGGGCTTGGTATCTGGTGGGTGCGAGTGTGGGAACAGTTTCTAGAAAAATTTATGAAAAGCAAAACACAAGCTTCTCCCCTGGGAAAGTAAGAAGGAAACACTCAGCTCCAGTTGAAAGACAAATTTTTGAAGAAGGAAAGTTTATTTAGAGAATAACCAAGCCCCTAAATCAACAAGCTGTGGCCTTATCTCTGAGCATGTGGGTCATTATGATTCTCTCTGCTCTGCTGACCACTCTTGGCCAGGCTGGACCTTGGGGCAGAGCCCTTGGGCCCAAGGTGGCCGAGGAGGCAGAGCCCTGGGGACTGAGCCTTGGGTCCAGTCATGTGCTGAGAGCCAGAGTTGGGGAAGAAGAGGTGCCAGCAAGTGGGACGCTGCAGGCTGCCCTATTGGCTTTTATTTTTAAAACTCCTTATCATTTCTCTGGAGATTTTTTTTTTTTTTACTGCCTCGGGCTGCGTGCTGAAGGAGGTCCAGGCTGTGTGCCCCTATCATCCTTCTGTGTCCCCTGGGGCCCCCACCCCACACATTATTGTTCTGTGAAGACAGAGAGACCATATGCACTATGCTAGTTTTCAGGAGGTTTTTAGGACTGGCCGAATGCAGGCAAGACTCTTTGAAGCAAACCTTATATCTGACAAGTCGGTAGACTCAAACAGTAGACTCAAGGTAATTATTCCATTTTCTGAACGATTTGCAGCTTGACCAAAGGACCAGACATTTCTTTTCTTTCATGGGATGTGACTGAGAGCCTCTTACTTGACATTAGAGACCTTACCGAAACTAATCTACTCTTTGGAGACTACCTTGGGGTCAAAAGCAAGGATCTCGATTGGCAGCAGCATGGAAGGACGCCACCTGCAAGGCACCTGGGGTCCACATGTGGCCCACGTCCAGGAACAAGTGTCGTGGGCTCTGACAAGGGCCTTCCAACTCTAAGTCTCTTGCCAACCTGCTCCCCAAACTACCTTCTCCAGGGCCCATAGCCTTTCCTGAGACTTGCCATCTTACCGACAGGGAAGAATTCCTCTCTTACTTGGATCTCCCTAGATGCAAACCCCAAGGCAAGGAAAATTATTCCGGAAAATAGTGTTTGGGGGACAGGGTGGGGAAATGATGTGGGGAAGGGAAGAGAAAGCAGTCAATATTGTTTATTATTACTTATGTTGAATATGAACACGAATATATCTGTATACTACACAAATATTAAAAGCAATGGTCCAATCCCTCTCTATCCCACCTGTTGAAGAGAGAGATTCATTCTAGAGCACAAGGCAGGGGAGGGGGGAGGCAGTGAAGGCAGAAATGCCACTTCGATGCAGGGGAAAGATCACTAGACTAGGAGACAAGGGTCCTGGTTCCAGTCCTGGCTCTACCATTGGCTTGTTTGATATTCTTTCTGGACCTCAGTGTCCTCATAGGCGAAATGAATTAGATGAGAACCACTTGGCCTTTCAATATTCTACAAACATACCCTATTAGCCAGGAGGCAGTTGCAGAAACTGAAAACTACTTGAACTGTACCAAGCAAAAGTAGATTTAATGCGAGACACCAGGGATTTAGAGAACTTTCGGGAGGCTGAAACCACACAGCTGAACTAGCTCAGCAGAGGAGCTGTTTCGGATGCCACACACATAGGACCACAACACCTCACCGGCACGGGGCATCACAGGTCCCCGGTGCAGCACTTGTTCTAGAGTAAGGGCATACTCTGCAGACCTCCACAAGAAAAAAACACATGGATGCCCTGATCCCTGCCCCCTCAACACCCATGAACTTCGCGACTAGACACTGGAACGCACTGCAGAAAACCCCAGCATCTCAGTGGCCAAAGCCTGCTAGCCAGAACAACCAATGGAAGCGGCAGAAAGTTGGCCTCGGTTTCAATCTCGTTCAGAACCCTAGCTTCCGGGGAGTCTGGCAAATGTGGGTTTGGATTTTCCAGCCCCTCCATATAAAAAGGGCACTCGAAGGAAGTTAACATGGATGGTGAGCCCAAGGCACTCTATCCCCACCAGGTGCTCTGGGCCCGCACAGCTGTGCGGCACACCTGAGCTTCAAAGAGGTGTTGGACATAGCCCTGTCCCCAAAAAGCTTATAGTCCAACTGTGTAGCCTAAAAGTGCAATACAGTGGTGCTGTTACCAGTAAAAAGTCAGTACCAAAAGATGTGGGGGAAGAGAGGCAGGAAAGGACTCGAGGCAAGGGGGTAGACAGTTGCTTCCAGGATGACAAGAAAAAGTGCAGAGAGGAAAAAACGTGACTCCTGGAAGGTCAATTAGGGAGAGAGGCAATCTAAGGGGAAGGAACAGAGGACGCACGGGCACAGATGGACAAGTAGTCATTTGAGAAACAGCTGTGTGAGATGCAGGGCCAAGGCAGGAGGTGCACAGGGTAGGGGATTGGCCCCACAGGTGAGGAAAGGTGGACCCAGCAAGGGTTGCAAGCCATGCAGAAGACCTTTTAAGCAGAAAAGAAATATGGGTACAACCAGTCTGGTAATCTGGATCCCTGTAAAGAGAAACCGGAATTCTAGAAATCCAAAAGACTGAACCAGGAGATTCAGGGAAAGGCAGACTAAGAATAGAGGGACAGGAATGCGGAGTGGGAAAAATCACAAGGAACTGACTTCTGGTCCAAAGTGAGCTTCTGCAGGCACAGCTGTGCTTAGTGCTTCATGTAGCTGCATCAGGGTGAGAGGCCACAGGTCAAAGTCAGTGACCAATGCAGTTTCACTAAGCAAGAATATTCTCAGTGACTTGTCCCTTCATGGAAACCCTGCCTTACCCAAAATGGATGGAAAGTTCTAGAGGTGAGGAGTGAATTGGGGAAGAGAGAGCATGAGCGAGGGGAGACAAAGAGAAGGGAAGAAAAACAAAAGTCTGTGACTAGGTGTATTCCCAAACCATGCTGACCAGTACTAGGATGTAGTCCCAGATCACAGCCTAGCCCACGTGCCTTCTTTGAGAGCTGAACTTGGCCCCTCAAATCCTGAGTGGTTCTCTGCAATCCCCTGGGACTTGCACAAAGAACTTTCTCAGTGACTTTCACCCCCAGACTTTGGGAAGCTTATTTCCATCCGTGAAGAAAGAGAACTGTGCCTCCCTCCTCCACCTCCCCCATCCATTGCCCAGGAACCTTTGTTCTTTCTTCACCAAACACTTCTCCAAGTTCACGAGGAGAACAAATGTGCTCTCCTGGGAGCAGCATCTGAGATGGAGATTGGGTGCACATAATCTAGCGGAGGAGGGACCTCAGGAGAATGGGAATGAGAAAAGCAAATGGGGTAGAGGACAGAGCTGAGCAAGGATGTGCTCTCAGCTGGAGTCTAGCATAGAGCTCTGGGCATGAATGGCACCACAGAGTAGACATACTTTGAGGTAAGACGGCCAGTCTTTTGTATCATGTCAATTGTTGGCTAAAAGCTGCCCTTCCCCAGCAGGGGACATGTAACCTCCAAGAGGAGATAGTTCGCACTCAGCTGAGGGAAATTCTAGGGAGAAAGAGCCCCTTGTGAGCCTTCAGCAGCCAACACAACCACTCCACAGCAATGGAGAAACCACACCCCCTCCTGGCAAAGGGAATCTGGACAGGGCACCAACAGCATCCAGTGCAGGTGAAATGCTCATTTTGTCAAGCTCACTGCACTGGATCCTTTTCTCCTCACCATGCCTGTCTTCTAGGAGACTCCCTGTAAAAAGTCAAAAGAGCCCTGACCTTGAGGAGAACAAGTGAAGAGTACAAGTGGCCCCACGGGTCTCTTTCACATGGCTATGGGTACACCATGAATCCAAGCAAGTCTTCTGGAACACAACTTCTCCCACCTTCCACTCTCTGGCTCAGCCCAGGTCTCAGGAACCTGTACCCCCCACAATAACTGGCCCACAGAAGAGTTCACTAAACTTGTTCTGTGGTCCCACAGGTATTCAGCTTGGCTGCCCCTAAGCACTGGGAGAGATGTTCCTTCCAAGTTGAGAGAGCTCTCTCAGATAGCTTTACATGAGCATAGTTCTGGCTAAGCTGCAAAGTAACTACATGAGCTGCTTCTCCAATTCAGGACATGATACAGAACACCTTCTTTCATATTGCCTTAATTAATCATTCAAGACCTATTAGTAGAAGTCCAACATCTCTGTGTCAAGCAGACTCCTCCTTGCAAATTTTCTAAGGAACTTGGAGCCTGAATCAGTTTGAAGAGGGTTCATTCTTGCTTCCAAATGCCAACAGGAGAGAGAACTGGAGTCTCGCCAACTTCTGGGGCTGTAACTTCTTATTTTTTGTCAGTGTCCAAGACAGGTCCTTTGCATCCTTGCCCATGGCTGATGGACTTCCCTGGCCCAGGTGCACGGAAGGCCTCATGTTTGGCATCCAAGGCTGCAACCATATTAGTTTGCAGCCCATGCTCACTCACCAGATCCCAGAGATGACGGCTATGATAGAAGACTCCCACCTCCACACACATTGGACAGAGCAGGTTCTCTCTCACCAACCCCTTGGTCTTCATACCAAGCCCCATCCTCAGCTTAGTGAACTCCACTTCTAGAACCTCATGGCTCCTCCCAGCCCCTGGGCTTGGTCCACCCCAACAGGTTTCCATAACTTGGCATCTCCAGGAACAGACATTGAAATCTTTGTCCTTTTTCTCATGAAAGATCCTGAGACCCTTATGCAAATAAGTTCTTCTAGTAACCTAGAGCTCTGCATAATGGGAGAAAGTTTCCCTCAGCTCCACAAAAGACTTAGGACAGGTACTCTGGAGTCCTCTTGTATGTTATTCATTCAATGTTCTGGTTCTTCACTCCCTCTGGCTCAAAATAGAATTGCACTTCTCTGCCCTCTTGTGGTCCAGGTGGGACATGTGATCAGTTCTGGCCAATAAGGTATAAATATAAGTGACACATATCACCAGGGCTGGCTACATAATTTATAGGGCCCAGTGCAAAATAAAAGTGTGGGGCCCTGGTTTTTAAATTCTTAAGGTTTTCAAGATGGCGACAGCAGAGCATTAAACCAAGCACGGAGCCCTTCTGAGCCTGGGGGGCCCTGTACACAGCTTACATGCCCATGAAACTGGCTTTACTTGCCACTTGCAAATTGGAGCATTTAATGACCTACATGAAACACTCCAGAGGTCTTTCTTTTCCTCCAGAAGACCAGCAACATTTGAGATTGTGGCTGCTTCATCAACCTGGGTCCCTGACAGCTACCAGGAGCAGAGCTCCTCCTCCACAACCCATAATGGACAGGTGGCATCGCAATAAATAAGCCTTTTTGTGGAGTTGTTTGCTATTGCAACATAGGTATCCCATCCTGATTGAGGCACACCCTAACCCAGGACAATAGCTTTCTACTAGGCATATATTTACCCCTGTAACACTGCCACTCATTTACCCTTTCTAAGCCCAAAACGATAACTGTCTCTCCCATCCTGTCAATCTCATGAACAGCTAGCTCCTTCACTGGATGAAAATCTGTACCTGGTTATGAACCACTTGCATAACTTTTCCAGGGCGTCTGACCCTGGGTAAGCCCTCAGGAACTGGAATTCTAGAGATTCTAAATATTTTGAAGTTTTCCATCAAAACTCCTTGGACTCTTGTACTCCACATTATAAATGCCAACACAAAAGATCCTAAACAAAAAGCATTAACTCACAGAACTGGAAGTGCAGAGGTAGGGTAAGCTCTGGCTCCATTTCTTAGAGACTCTCTCAGCTCCGCCCTCCCCTGAGGGGAGCTTGTTCTCTGGCTCCCTTCTCAAGATGGCAAAATGGTGCCCAGCAGAAACAGGGGCAGTGCGTTGCTTTGTTCAAAATAGTGGAGAACACAATGAACCTTTCATTTAACCTTAAAAGTCCTTCTCTTCAGCCTCATTTCACCCAGCTAGGTCATGTATCCGTTCCTGGACCAATAACAATGGTGAGGGGAATGCCAAGTGCTGATTGTTTCATTCATCAACGTTTATTGAGCATTTGTTGAGTTCGGGGCATTATTCTAAGTTCTGTGATGACAGGAGCTTAAATATGGCCTCTGGAAATATATATTGAGAAAGGTGGGATGGGCTTTCCATAAGTGGCTTTGACTAGTCAGAACTGTCCCACCTCCTTCCGTCCTCGGCTGGGCTGAGATGTGCTTTCTTTACCTGCATGGATTGGGGGAGTGGGAGTAGGGGGCAGGCTCCCAGCACAATGTTGGGGTTCTGCCAGAGAATGGAAGAGGGAGTGGATATTGGGTAGACAGCCAACTATGACTGCTCTAGTCCTTTTTCTGAAAAGATTTAGTTTGTGAAACACATTAAGACCTAATTTTGCAGTAAAACAGGCTTCTGCATAAATTGCAAACAGAAATGTCAATAGTGCAAACTCTTTTGCGATATTTTCACAGTATGTAGGAAAAGCTATAAAAATTTTATATCTAAGGGATTTTATATTTAATGATTCCAAATCCCCAAATTTGTTAACCAGTTGCCATAGCTCTCCCCCCCATCTCTCTCAGATCAAAGTCAAACTCCCCCCCCCCCCGCCCCACCCCGTCACCCCTCCTCTCTTCCTTTCTGCCTTGTCCCTAAACAATCTCTTCAGATCTCCCAATTCCTTCAAGGTTTGGCCATGACACCAACCTCAAGATCCAGGGCTCTTGCCCTCATTTCCAAAGGGATCACTTAGTGATCCTAATTGTTTCATCCTGAGTGGTTCTCTGCAATCCCCTGGGACTTGCACAAAGACCTTTCTCAGTGACTTTCACCCCCAGTCTTTGGGAAGCTTATTTCCATCCGTGAAGAAAGAGAACTGTGCCTCCCTCCTCCGCCTCACTCATTATAGAAAATATGAAAAGATAGAACATTCTGGGCCCACGGGTAGCTCTGTTGGTTAAGCGTCCAACTCTTGATTTTGGCTCAGGTCATGATCTCCTGGTTTGTGGGACCAAGCCCTACATTGGGGTCCGCGCTGACAGTGTGGAGCCTGCTCGGAGTGCTCTCCCCCACTCTCTCTCTGCCCCTCCCCAGCTCACCTGCATGTGTGCACACATGCTCCTTCTCTCTCCCTCATTATAAGTAAATAAACTTTAAAAAAAAATACATAGAATAGTCAGATGAATAAAAATAATCATCCACACCCAGAAAATATTTTGATCTCTCTCCTTTCAGTCTTACTTTTATGTATTTTTACGCAGTTGAGATCATGGTGCATCTATAACTTTATGTTTTGTCTTTTACTCCTATGCAACATTTATGCAATATAACATGCCCCATATTTACAAAATCTTTATAAAGATCTTAGAGTTTAATGATACTCTGTCCTCAGACAGCCTGTAGTTCATTCACTCTCCCTTTCCCTTGAGCATTTACTTTGTTTCCAGTTTGCTGCTACTATAAAGATTACGATCATTTCAAGCAAGAGCCTTTTACCAAATGGTCTCCTTGACATCGATTCCCAGACATGGAATGACTACATCATTAGATATAAAATTTTTACAGCTTTCCCCACATGTTGTGAAAATGTCGCCAAAGAGGTCGCACTGTTGACATTCCTGTTTACAATGTATGCGAAAAGCTGTGTTACTGCAGGCATTAGCTTCCAGTAGCTTCCCGTTGCTGCTGTAACAAATTACCACACACTCAGGGGCTGAGAGAAACACAAATGTGTTCCCTTTTGGTTCTGGAGGCCAGAAATCCAAAATCAGTTTCAATGGAATCAAGTTGAGGGGTCAGCGGGGCTGGAAGCTCTAAGGAAAAACCCGCTTCATTGCTTTTTCCAGCTTTATGAGGCCACTTACAGTCCATGGCTTTTGACCCCTTCCTTGAATTACAGTCCCTTGCCCTATTATCACATCTCCCACTTCTACAGACAACTCTTTCTGCTCCCATCTTATAAAGATATTTATGATTACCCTTAATTCCCACCTAGATAATCCAGGATAATTTCAAACTCCTTAGTTTAATGACATTTGCAACATCCCTTTTGCTCTATAAAATAACATTCAAGGCTTCCAGAGATTCGGGCATGGACATCTTTGGAGGTCACTCCTCAGCCTACTCAGCACACTCTTGCCCACATCAGGGATTCCTGTTTTTCCTTTACTTTGGACTAATTTGACGTATGGGACATTAAAATATCAATGATGAGTGAATTTACCTTTTATTATTTTAGTAATTTAAATTTCCTCTCTTACAACTTGTCTGCTTCTTCATGTATCTGTTGAGATATTAAAACTAAGCTTACCAAATTCAAAATTATTTTTACATATTAAGAACATCAACCTTTGGGGGCACCTGGGTGGCTCAGTCAGTTAAGCATCCGACTTTGGCTCAGGTCATGATCTCGCAGTTTGTGGGTTCGAGCCCCACATCGGGCTCTGTGCTGACAGCTCAGAGCCTGGAGCCTGCTTCTGATTCTGTGTCTCCCTGTCTCTCTGCTCCTCCCCCGCTCATGCTCTGTCTCTCTCTCTCTCCTTCAAAAATAGATAAAAACATTAATTTTTTTTTTTTAAAGAACATCAACCTTTGGTTTGGTGTGTGTATTGCCAGTACTTTAATGTTTGTATGTTTTCAGCAACTATTTTTTTCTTTTATATCTCTTTTGCAATTTGTGTTTGATTTACAGAGAGGGAAGTTTTCTCGGGGGGGGGGGGGGGGGGTATAGTTCTATGAGTTTCAACAAACGCACAGAGTTAATTGAACCGCCCTCTCTCTTGATATTGGTAATATGTATACTTTTCTGTTACTATTTTGATTTCTGTTTAATTATGATGGGGTGGGAGCAGGATGGACTACCGACAGAAATTTTTAATGTTATCTAATAAAATTTGTAACTTTTATGATTTCTTCCAACTTTTTAAACCTTATTAAGTATTCCCCATCTAGATATTTCCTCGTGCTTTTATAGTCTTTTTTATATTATAGTTGGTTCTTTAATCCATTGAAATTTATTTCGCTGTACAGTAAGATGAGACTCTAAATTGATTTTTTTCCCCAAAGTTGTAAAGCTATTGTCCTAGTACCATTTATTGAATAATCCATTTCTTCCCTACTGTTCTATGAGTCTTCCCCAGGGAGTCATTTAAAGGCACAATTTGAGGAGGCTAAATAAACTCTTACAGTTTTTTTAAAAACTGAATTTTCTTGCTCGGAAACACAAAAGAAATCTATGCTAAGTTTAAAAACTTTTATTATTAATTGTTAACACATCTTGGATTCCCAACCCAAAAATAAATTAAAAGTAGTTGTTGTTTTAAGTCATTAGTTTTGTCTTCAGCTCTACAGTGGAGCTAAATGAAAACTGACAGGTTTACCCAACCACCTAGTGGTTATCTGTGGGGTCTCAAAAAACTTCTATGTAAAATTTTGTACTTGGAGATGGATGGGCGGAAAAAATTTGTACTTGGTACACACACTTGGTGTGTGTACGCACATGTGTGTGTGTCTGTGTGTGCATGTGTATCTAGTGTTTATTTAAGCCCTTGCTCCCCAAACTTTGATTTCCCCAACCAGCAGCATCAACCTCAACTGACAGCTTTTAGCAAGTCAGGATCTCAGGCCCCGCCCCAACTTACTGAATGGGGATGTGCATTTAAAAAAAAAAATTTTTTTTTAATGTTTATTATTTATTTTTGAGAGCGAGACAGAGACAGAGTGTGAGCGGGGGAGGGGCAGAGACCGAGAAGGAGACAGAGAACCCGAAGCAGACTCCAGGCTCTGAGCTGCCAGCACAGAGCCCAACACAGGGCTTGAACTCATGAACCACGAGATCATGACCTGAGCTGAAGTCAGACACTCAACCAACTGAGCCAGCCAGGTGCCCTGGGGATGTGCATTTTAACAAGATCCCCAGGTGACCCATGAGCAGGTTAAAGTCTGAGAAGCACGGGCTTCAGCATGTGCTCAATTACTGCTTGATTTGACTAGGGCTTTCATTTTGATAAATTCTATCTGCAAAGCATGGTCTTTTAACCACAGCAAACGAACAGAGACCCACCCAGGTAACTCCGTTCAAGGGCACCAAGAAGCATCAAGGCAGCTCCAAGGGCTGAGTTGTGTGGTTCTTCCCTCAACCTGAAGAGTTCCCTGGTCATCACTCCTGTTCTCTACCATGAATGTGACTCAGCCACTGGCCTATCTTCTTACTTTCCCCCCGGATACATATTGGCTGGTTCTTTCTATAACTTCCAGATAAAATTCCATAAAGGGATTGTCTGATTGCCTAATGATTGGCTTTACTCCAGGAAGCAGAACGTTCATGCCAGGCTCTCTCATGGCCAGCCTGGGTATTATCTACCCTGGGGCCCCTTCCTGATCACCAAGGGTGATACGATTTCCCTTAGAAGGGCCCATGGGTGTGGAATGCCCAATATTGTCGCACAAGCTTTTCTTACACTTTAAAGAAGGAAGCACTGTGGTCCATCACAGTCTGAGATCTGAGCTCTGTGCCTGAAGATGAACGGAATTTGTTAAAAGATTCGTAACTTCTCCCCAAGGCACTTCGTGTGTGATTGGGTAGAGACTTAACTGTCCCTAAAGTCAGGGGTTGCTATCCCGCCCATATTTATTTTTGTATTTGAGTATAGTTGACACACAATGTTACATTAACTAATGTACAGGTGTACAACATAGTAATTCAACAAGTTTATACACTGTGCTATGTTCACCACAAACGTACCTACCGTCTATCCCAATACATTGCTATTACGATTATCGTTGACTATATTCCTTGTGCTGTGTCTTTTATTCCCATAACTTATTCATTCCATAACTGGAAGCCCCTATCTCCCATTGTTCTTCATCCACTTTGCCCAACCCTCACCCCCCCCCCCCCCGGCAACCATCGGTTGCCCGTAAATCAAGATCACGGTCTGGCCCACAACTTGCTCATCATTTGACCGCTAAAACAAACCAGATATTAAGTTTTCATCTACTTCTTTTGCCCTGGTGTTTCTCTCCTGGCCCGGTGTGTTTGGTTCTTAAGCCCAGTACCTGGGCTCTCCTATCTTCACCCCACATGTAGGTTAATGTCTCAACTACTCTGAGCTGCTTCCATATCAAGGACACAAGAGTGAGCTTTCCAGGTGGCTGGGGAGGGCAGAAGCTGATACTTCCAAGGGCTCATCTCAGGCCTGTCCTCTCCATGCCAGCATTCAGAAGTCATTTTGGCCAAATAGGACACAAGGGCTAGTGACCATTTACTGAGCACCTGCCAAGCTGAGGGAGAGACAGGAGGAGATCTAGTCCTTACCCTTGGAGAGCTCACCATCTGCTATGAAGGTAAACCAACTTACAGCAAAGAGAAAAGCAATTCGACAAAGAGGAGTTTTTACTCAAAAGTAGTAAGAGAGGAGAGGCCAGGTAGTCTGGCCAGAGTGTTCACCTTAACATCATAACACCCACAAGTGTTCGTTCATTCATTTTGTACACTAGCTCATTCATTCAGCAAACGTGTGGAGCGCTCGGTGTCATTTAAATCCTCATGCTCCTGAGAGGCAGATAGTATTATCAGCACTTTACCGATGAGGAAACTGAAGCCCAGAGAGGCAAAAGGGACTTGCCCAAGGCCACATGGCTCACAGGTGATAGGGCTGGGATTCACGCTGGGGGCTGCTGCCTGATTCCCGAGCTCCCACTCTCAGATGGTGTGCCGTTGGCTCCTTACCCGGGGCTGGGACTCAAAATAGCAGGGAAGGAGGGTGCTCCTGGAAGAGGGTGGTGTCGGGAAGCTTGCTGTTGGAAAAATGGGAGATGTATTCTCCAGATAGATTAAGAGGAGCATGTGCTGCCTCCTATACAAGAATCTGGAAGGTGATAGACATTGGGGCTACTTAGAGAGATCTAAAGGGTAAATGACAACCAGAACAAGGACAGAGGAGCCAGAGGGCCTCAGAAAGACCTCAGAATCCTTGTCTTCCCCAGTATTACAAAGGCACATGAGCCTTTGCCCATACACCCCAATCCATGTAAGGAAGAAGAGGCAGGGTAGCTGAGGGTGGAAGCAATTTTATCCCAAAGATCCCAGGCATTAGTTAAAGGGAACTGGATAAGATATTGTATCATAGTAAGTTCTAAAACTGGGGGTGGGGAGGGGCACCTGAGTGGCTCAGTCAGTTAAGCATCCAACTTCGGCTCAGGTCATGATCTCATGGTTCCTGAATACGAGCCCTGGATCGGGCTTGCTGCTGTCAGCATGGAGCCTGCTTGGGATCCTCTGTCTCCCTCTCTCTCTGCCCCTCCCTGCTCATGCTCTCTCTCTCTCTCTCTCAAAAATAAATAAACCTTTAAAAAGAAAAAGAGTAGGGGTGCCTGGTTGGCTCAGTTGGTTGAGCGTCCAACTCCAACTCAGATCATGATCTCATGGTTTGTGGGTTCAAGCCCTGCGTCGGGCTCTGTGCTGACTTCTCAGAGCCTGGAGCCTGCTTTGGATTCTGTGCCTCCCTCTTCCTCTGCCGCCTCCCCACTCATGCTCTGTCTGTCTATCTCTCTCTCAAAAATAAATAAACATTAAAAAAATGTTTTAATTAAAAATAAAACCGGGGGTGGGGAGACCAGCTCCCTTCGACCAATACTGAGTGTGTGGGGGTTCGGATAAGAAAACAGCCGAGAAACTAAAAACACCCCACATTTTCCCCGATAAGGGAGTTGCTGGCAAGTGTCTTATAAATCTGCCACACACACAGCGGGGTCACATCTGCGGAGGTTGGTCTCTAACATAAGGTAAAATCATATCCAGTGTTTTCAAATACCTTAAAAATCCCTTCAAAGGCCACCATCCTGGCAATCAGCCTGGTCAAACTCCGGAACATAAAGCTGATCGTACAATTGATCGCTGGAATGAAAATGCACATCTTGAAACCTCACGCTAACCGTCGAGCGGCTGGACCCTGGGAGGGGTCGTGAGGATCCGAAGGTCAGTGCAGCCCAGCAGAGCAAGCGTTCCCGCTGCGACAGGGAACACAGTCACGGAAGGAGGGGGAAGTGACACGTCGGTCATGTGTGTGACGTCTTCATAGGAGATAAGCCCAGAGGTCCTGGAACTGAGACAGCAGCCCACGGGCTGAGAAGAAAGTGTCCTTGCAAGGAAGCTTCTGCTCCTACGGACATTTATAAATAAGTTCAACAGCCATCTGCCTTAACTGCTTTGACCAACCCGCTGCCTGATCAAGAAGGCGGGAAACAAGAGGTCCAGCCTACGCTTCTCCAAGCCCACACGTCACAGCTAATTTCCACCTCCCCACTGCAGCCATGCCAGTGTGCCTGCAGCACTGATTCCAGCAGTAGACATCGCCTGATGTCCTCCCCTGGAGCTAAGGTGCTGGAGGCCCACATCTGACACTTGAAAGGAAAGCAGAGCTGAAACATGATGACCGTCTTCCACAAATATGAGTCATGGCCTTCTCCCTTCACCCGTGTTTCTAAAAGCAAGTCAAAGTCTTGCTGAAGGAAGAGCGAATTGTGGAAGGCATCAGGGAAAGGGAATCTGCCAGTGACTAATCAGACTCCTCAGTTCTACCTGTAGGGATTCTGGAAGCAGGATGGGCTCCACTGGACTGTGAAAATCCCTGGTGGCTCAGGTGTAATTCAGCCCAAAGAAAAATACTGGATTACCATTAATCTGAGTAGGTAAGGACTACGGATTAATTTAAATACTAAAGATGCATGGTCTTACTTGTGCTCCCATACCAGGCAATAAACCTTGCCATCATAATTCTCATTGTATCATTGTGTTATTTCTGTAGATCAAGGCTCAGGAGCAGCCCTGGGAGCCCCACATTTTCTCAAGTTTGAAATTCATTCATCAACGTGGATGGAACTGGAGAGTGTTATGCTAAGTGAAGTAAGTCATACAGAGAAAGACAGATACCATATGTTTTCACTCTTATGTGGATCCTGAGAAACTTAACAGAAGACCATGGGGAAGGGGAAGGGGAAAAAAAAAAAGAGAGGGAGGGAGACAAACCATAAGAGACTCTTAAAAACTGAGAACAATCTGAGGGTTGATGGGGGTGGGAGGGAGGGGAGGGTGGGTGATGGGCATTGAGGAGGGCACCTGTTGGGATGAGCACTGGGTGTTGTATGGAAACCAATTTGACAATAAATTTCATATTAAAAAAATAATAAAAAAAAATAAAAAGTTCTTATTTGGAAAAAAAAAGAAATTCATTCACTTATTCAACAAATATTCTACGTGTATCCTATGTGCACCGGGGTCACAGTACCCAACAAAAACAACAAATCCCTCGATCTTAAGAAGTTGATATACTGTTAGGGGAAAACGATCAATAAACCAATTATTTTCAGTGTATATATATTTAATATATCAAGTGGGTGAATAAGGCACTAGAAACTGCTAGAAAGGGATGCTATTTTATATGAATGGTCAAAGAAAGTCACTCCGAGTAAGGATCCCAAATAGATGAGGAATGAGTCAGGCTGAAATCTGAGGGAAAACATTCCAGGCAGAGGGAATAACAAGTCCAAAGGCCCTGAGGTGTGACCTTTCTTGGCAGGTTCAGAAAACAGCAAGAGGGGAGTGTGGCTGGATCAGAGTGAGCAAAGAGATGAACAGTAGAAGCTCAGGTCAGAGTGGTGATGAACGCCTGCCCTGTTCGTCATGGAAAGGCTCCATATTTTACTCTGAATGAGATAAGGAGCCTTCAGTAGCTTTTGAGCAAAGAAGAATTTACATACGGATGTGACCTACACTTTTAGAAAGATAAATCTGCTTCTAGTATGGAAAATGAGGTTGGCAATAGTGAGACCTGTGGGAAAAGCAATTGCACTCATCAAGACCAGAAAAGACAGTAGTTCAAGCCAGGGTGGTGGCAGTGGAGAAAGTAAGAGCTGCTCAGATGTTGGAAATGTCATGAAAGTTGAGCCAATAAGTTTTGCCACCATGCTGGACTTGGAGGATTAGAGAAAGAGGGGGATCAAAGATAACTTTAAGATCAATCGAGACTTCAGTTTTTAAGAATGGCCAATATTTATTTACTCCAATTTCCAAAGAGCTCTGGAGAAGGCTGGCCAGCCCGGCAAGCTTTCCAGCAGGAAAGAAACAATCAGAACCGAGCTTGGGCCAACGGCCTGGTGGTAGCACCCAATAAGAAGAGTCCTCTCGGGGCGCCTGGGTGGCGCAGTCGGTTAAGCGTCC
>NW_024412427.1:17447168-17464011 GCF_014898765.1 Herpailurus yagouaroundi | reverse complement strand
CCTAAAACTGCCAAACTATCAAAATGTTGTGTGTGATAAAATTTCTGTGACTATGGGCTTTGTACCCAGTCTGTTGTTGGGAATTTGAAGAAATTGGCAGGAAGTCTCTGGACTCTCAGAAGCCATAAAATTGGCGATTCCAGCCACTTATACCCAGATACCCCCATAGCAGGGCCCCTTCCCTGCTAACATCAGAATTCTAAAATACATTTATTCAAGTGTTTTACACGGGCAGCTTATCTCCTCACCAAACTGGTGGGTCTCTTGAAGACAGAGATGACTTTAAACTATTTAGACCCTCAGAGACTTACTCAAGCTCCATACAGAGCCCTCAAACTGAACCTGATTGCATTAGATTAACTTAGATTCTATAATGCTCATCGAAACTTTGGCTTAAATTCTAGTTCCTTCATTATCTTAGTTTGGAGTCTCCCAAAAGCAGACCCTGAGACAAGAATTGCCATGGAAGTGGTTTATTTGGGAAGTGATGTCAGACAGCACCAAGAAAGGAGTGGGAAAGTAAGACAAAGCAGGGAAGGCTGCCCATGCAGGGGACATCATGAGCAGGTCACCACAGTGAAAAACTAGGAGCTCACTTCAGCTGGAGAGTTCTTAGCGACTGTATCGAGCACACATCAGAGCGTCCCACATAAGGGAGAGGAAGCTAGAGTGTTTATCCACCAACTCTCATCTGTCATTAGTTCAGGGCTACTCACAGGACTCCTAAGCTCCAGCATTCCAGCCTGCCTTATATAAGGCAATTCCAAAAACTGGGGAACATCCTCAAACAGTCTCAAGTGCTTATAGCAAGAAGCTTTAGGAGGGAAAGGGAATAGTGAGTGCCAAAGGGATAACACGGGGAGGGCATCAATAGCAATTGCAAAACTAATTTTCTTCCTCTTTTAAGTGATAAAGACAATGCTGGCTTACAGAAAAACTAAAAAGAATGGTTGCATCAATTCTCTCTCTCTCTCTCTCTCTCTCATATTTTCTCCCTGTTTCCATGTTGTTGGCTTTCTTTGGTATTGGCTTCACTCTGAGCATCTCTTCATGTCTTCGTGGGTCAATGGCAATAAGACCATAAGAACAACTCCAATCTAACATCATTTGATGTCATCCTCACATTCAGAAATCCCAGAAGAAAGAGATTTGCTTTCCCAAAGCCTTCCATAAACATCTCTTTGGACCAGGCTGAGTCATTTGCCCATGCCTAAGAGGGGCCATAGGAATGAAATAAGGTCGTTTGAAAGTCCAGGACTGTGGACCCACCCAAGAGCCTTAGAGGTTCGATTTCACTCCACAATAACAACATAAACAATGTGAGGAATCAAAGGCCTATAAAGGGGTAGACATTTGCTCAAAATCACACAGCCACTATGGGCAATCAATAAGAGAATGACGGACCACCCAATAGAAAAATGGGCCAAAGTTTTGAACAGGCTTGTTTTGAACAAGCCCTTCAATAAAGAGGATAACCAAATGGTCAATAAACATATGAGGTGCCCAAACCCATCAGTCATAAGGGAAATGAAAATTAAAACCATAATATCATATCATTACACAACCATTATGATGGCAAGGATGAAAAATACAAAAAGTACCAAGTATTAGCAAGAATACAGAGCAATTGGAAATCTCATACATTGCTAGTAAGAGTGAGGTTGCTGAAAACGTTTTGGAAAACTACTTTGTATTAGCTACAAATGCTAAATGCATGCCTATTCTATGGCCCAGCAATCCCATTCCTTGGAGCATGTGTAATAGAAATGCAAACATATATCCATCAAGACATGCACAAGAATGCCATAGCAGCTTTATTCATAGTAGCTAAAAACTGGAAATGAATCACACATCCTTCAAAGGCAGAATGAACAAATAAACCATGGTATACCATAAAATGAAATACAGTACGGCAATGAAAAAGAATGGCCTGTTGTTGCACACAATGTGGATAAATCTCACATACACAATGTTGAGGGGGAAATGACAGACATAAAAGAATATGCACTGAATAATTCCATTCATATGAGTTTCAAGAACAAGCAAAATTAATCTACGCTATTAAAAGTTAGGATAGGGGCACCTAGGTGGCTCAGCTGGCTTAGTGTCCAATTCTTGCTTTTGGCTCAGATCATGATCTCATGCTTCATGGGATCGAGCCTTGCATTTGGCTCTGTGCTGACAGCATGGAGCCTGCTTGGTATTCTCTCTCTCCCTCTCTCTCCCTCTCTCTCTATCTGCCCCTCCCCAACTCATGCATGCTCTTTCTCTCTCTCAAAGTAAATAAATAAACTTAAAAAAAAAAGTCAGGGTAGTGGTTACCCTTGAGGAGGTAGTGACTGGGAAGAGAGCACAAGGTGGGGGGGGTTTGGAGGTGCTAATCATATTCTGTTTCTCTGAGTGCTGGTTACACGGGTGAGTTCAGTTTGTGAAAATTCATCAAGGAGCAGTACACTTTTGTCCACTCTTGAGAATGTATGGTAGAATTCAATTTTCTTTAATTTCATGACAGACAAAAAATTATCCATCTTGTTAATTAAAGAACTGCAATTAAAAAAACCAAGGCCTTTCTGTCCCAATCAGAAGGTTTTCTACCAAACAAACTCTTCAGCACACATTCAGGGTCCCCTTTAACCGGTTCCCAACAAAGCTGATTGCTTCTCTCTTTCACTTTATTGGAGAATGGAGTCCCGTTGCCTCTCTTATCCTTACCCATGTATGAAGGTAGCTTCCCAGCCTGGCCTGGATCTTTCCCTTGGCGGCTTGTACCACCCTCCCTGCTCTGGGTGGGAGATAGCTGCCAGGATTCCAGCCTCCCTTTTCACCAGCTCTTTCTCTTCTGGAATTTCCTTGAGCCAAATGTTCTTTGAGTCTTTGGCTGGCCTTGCTGAGCTCCTTCCAACTCCTGTTTAATTCCTTCAATGGGTAAAAGTGTTCCAGATTCAGGATGAACAGATGGATGCATGAAAAATGAAATTCACATAGTCATGAAAGCCTTTGGTCCTCATTGCCAAGGTCAGATTATAGAATCCCCTAGAATCCAGGTCATAGTAGACCCTCTACCCCCATAGGAAATTTGAGATCATGTGCCCTCAGGGCTCCAGCTGTGGGTGGGCTACACTCAGGGACCCACTCTGTCTTTGCTGGTCTCCTTGAGGTGATAGTATGTTTCTGGAACAATATGTGAAATTGGACTTACAAGTTAGTCTAATGGCTGGGGTGGGAAAAAGCAGCCTATGGCCAGTATCAGGTGTTCTCTGAGGCCGGGACTGGAGGTAAGTCTGAGATGGGTCAGAGGTCCATCCATAGCCCCAGGGGGTAGGTCATAACCACCAACTCAAGTTTCCCTCAGTGAGGAACAGATCAAGCTCTGTGTCAAGACAAAGGTATGCAGATGCCCTGGCAAAAGATACCCAAGCAGCCACCCTGACTCAGAAAGAAGATGTGGGTTTTGGCTGGCAATAGTGGTACTTTCTCCCAATATCCAAACTACTTTGTAGTAAACTTTCAAGTCAAGGCACGTCTTTTGGCAATACTCAGGACTTAACAAGCTTCAGGGTCACCCCAAGTTCATTTCAATCTCTTTCTTCTTTAGCAAAGAGCTTACCCTGAGAAACCCTGCTTCCCAGGCCCACCTGACCCTTCCCTTGACCTCAGACCTACCTCCAAGTGCATCCCCTCAGGCCCTCAACACTCATTGTCTCCCAGCTCTCATCATGAGCACAGTGAACCCCAACGATCTCAGAAGGCTTCAGAAAACGTATACCCACAGGTTCTCATGTCGAGGCCATCTACATAGTTTGGGTGACCCTGGACACACTCTCTGAAATAAGGATTCAAGTGCAAGTTTAATCTGGGAAGAAGTGACAGCAGGAAACACTCGCAGGAGAGTTCAGAACTGAAGAAAGAGAGAAAGAATCCCTCCAAATGGGTTATATTATCCAGCAAGTTACCACCGTAGGCTTCTGGAGCTACCCCCATTGTGGAGGCATGGGAGGTCATGCAGAACACCCTTCAGAGTTACCTCAACTGAGGGTGAGGAAACTGTCGAGGTGTCTTTCCTGCTCTGTGGCTCTCGGACACTTCTTGATTGTCCTATACACAGGCCACATGCGCTCCCCAGCCGGAGAAGGAAGTCCTGGGGCAGAGTCACAATGTTCACCATAAGCAGCTTTTAGGGTGCAGAGTGAATGCTGCACGGATGTGGGCACCAGCAGCATCCGCTAAGGTCCTCATAATCATATTGCCACCATCCCTCACGCCAGTGATCACAGAGGACTGATCAAGCACTTGGCCCTATGTATGGCTGTGCCATGGGGACAGAGAAGAAACTCGGGCCCCAGCCTTGGGCAGACAAAGTTCACACCTGCAGCAAGAGCCAACGTCTAACCAGATGGCCAATAGCCCCTGGTCTGACATATGACCTTTACGAACATGCGCTACGTAAGAACAAGTGTAGGAAGAAGAGGAAGAACAGGAGCAGGGGTGCATCTACAAGTTGGCCTTGAGTAATGCACAGAACTGCACTGGCAGAAGGAGGAGAGTAGGCCTGCAGGGTCAGAAGGGGTGAGGGGGTGAGCAAGGCTGGGAACGAGGGTACAGCTAGCTGTGCGTAGGGCTGGCAAGGTAGGTCCAAAGCAATTTAGTCCAGCAGCCAACTATCCGTTAGCTCCCTCTGTGCCCGTGGTGTGGAAAGCAGGAATGTTGGTTTGATTAATTATGCATTCTGCTGTGGTTATCATTATTTATGGATTAGAGGGTAAAGAATCATCAGGCAGTGCCAAAACAGCAAGAATTCAGGAAGTTAGCTCGGATGAAATAAGTGATTAGGGATCCATGGAAGCTGGCTGGGCAGGGGAGTGGCCTGATGAAAGAGTTATTCACATTTGTGGCTGTGCCTTCACCAGGAGGAAAGCAGGTGTCTTCCGGGGCCTCTATATTCCTAGTAGAGCATCTCCTTCCGTCCTCCAGAGAGCACTCCCTTCAGCCCATCCTGCATGTCTACCTGAGGGCACTGTCTGATGGGGGAGGGGCTCTCCTGGGCATAGAGCATGCCAAAAGTGCCCCGGGGTTAGCTCCTCAACGGCAGCCCTCACCCAGTGAGGGAGGGCATTGGGGAGCAGTGCTCCAGCCACCTCCCCCCTCAGGGGGATATTCGAGCAGAAGCCCCCAGCAAGACAGGGTTTCCTGAGGGCCCCCACCAACCCATTAATGCCCTCCACTGGTGTTTTCTCCCTTCCCGGTCTCACCACCCCACTCCTCAGAGTGACTCCTGCCAGAGTCCCCCAAATAACCCCCAAACAACTATCTCAAATAACCCCCTCGGATCCAAATTGTTGTCTCAGGGTCAGGTCACGATACATAGCACGAGACAGAGAAAACATGTGTATGGCACTTACATATGAGAATTGCAAGTAGAAATGTTTAATAATCTTTCTCTGGATCTGAGGGGGCTGGCAGGGAACTTGAGAACAGGAGAAGGGGGGCTGAAGGCAGAGAACTCTGGGGGGTAGGTCAAATATTTTGTTTTCTCTTTTTGATGAAGCAACGGTGGTAAAATCAACTCAACAGTTATTCATAAACCACCATGTTAAGGGAAGAGCGTCTTAAACAGATCACTTAAACTGTCCAGGGCACCCAACCAGCCTGCTCATTGAGGCAGAGCATAAGTGCCAGACGGAGATACAGCACCTGTCCTGGTTCCGTCTGTCCTCAGACTCCCATCCTGTCTCCCGGGCACCCATCCCCATTCATGCAGTCGCTCAGCTCCCTAACCACGACGCCAGGGAAAGCGACACTAACAGTGTCCTATTGATAACCCCCACTTGCACTGCCACACCCCACACCCAGCTGCTAGCACCCACCTGTTTCCTGGCCACTGGAGTCCGCTGTGCTGCCTGTAGCACCGGCTAGACACGCCAAACGCCCCAGGATCGGCTCTCAGCCACGACTGGAGTTGGTGGCTGGCGATGCAGCAATCCCCTCAGCTGGGGTAACCTTGAGACATGCACTCTACCCTGCTTCCCAGGGCTTCCTGTAGAGCTGAGCCCCACTGTCCTCCACAGTAACAGACTGAAAACACCTCCTGCAGTGGGCTGACTTCCCTTCTCTGTCTCATTTCCTGCTCCCTAGCCAGTGTTTCCTGGGATCACCTCCCAAGTAAGGTACTTGAACTCTCTCTCATGCTTGCCTGGCTCCTGCTTCTTGGGGAACCCAGCTCAAGGTGAGAGCAGGCAGGTTCCCCTCTTCCCTCTGAGTCTGTAGTCCAGGGAATAATATCTTCTGTCCTCTCAAATGAGGGTGCCTGGGACAAGATAGGTTCACTCAACACTTAAACACAGTAAGAGAACTGTCAACATTCACTTCATGATGACAAAAGTTCAAAGCTCACTAGGGGAACGTCATAGCTATCACTTTTCAAGTGCTTAATACAAGTCAGTTCACCTCCTTTGAACTGGATGACCAGCCAGTGAGGTGGGATTTATTATCCCAATTCACAGATGAAGATACTGAGGTTCAGAGAGTTTTAGGAACTTGCTCAAGGTCACAGAAGAAGTGATGGTGCCAGGATTTAAATCCCATTTGACCCCAAACTCTGTTCTTATACCCCTATGCAAAACTCTTTCCAAATAAAAAAGCATCATCTTTATATCCGGTGTTGGTTGTATATTGAATTGGGGGCAGGGGGGAACTACCTCTTTTTACCTTGGAAACCCCTGTTTAACTTCAACATTCAGCTCAGGTTTCACTTCATCATGGAAGCGCTCTCTGCCCCCTCCCCAGTAAGGCTGGGCTAAATGCTCAGGCCCCCACTGGACCCCATGCGCATGCCTCAAACCCTGCTGTGATTCTCCATTTACTTTGCTGCCTACACTCACCTCCCTGCCCAGCTTGAAATGGCTTCAGGAAAGTTCCCAACCGCATGTGCCCAAAGGCCTGGGGCCCCTCAGGATACCAAGAAGCAAGAGTAATAATAACAACAAAAACAACAACTCAATAAACAAAGAAGTGACTATCGTGAGGATACAATGTCTCCCTACACATCTCTGTCAAAAGAAAAAGAGAGTGTCATTTAGTCAACATGCCCCCTTAGCTTTTCTGGGGCTTGTTTTCCTCCTCTGGTCTCAGTGACCCCCACAGCCTTCCACTTCTGACAAGGGGTGCTTCTAGGGGTGTCCTAGGCCTGCTGGGCATCTCAGGGGAGACAAGGAGTGTAAGATCTCCTTCAGGAACTTATCCTAAAGCTCTTAGACATGGCCCAAATGACAGTATGGGCCCAGGTGCCAAATGGATTCAGACTGGGGGAAGCTAGAAAAAGAAGGAATCAGAGCCATGTCTCTGTCTTCCCCTGTGATGAGAATACCTGTGAATGGTCAGGGATGGGGTGGATACTGGCAGGGGGTGAGGAAATGGGAATAGGAAGAGGGCCAGGCTAGGGTGTGAGATCAACCAAAGTGCCAGGGGGGTAACTTTGGATCAGTACCGCAGGAGGTCACATCAGGGACAGGGGAGCTGGGATATTGATACCTCGGTCAGTCATTAGTTAAAAGCTGCCCTCGGCGTGTAAATTTCCCACTTACTCGCAGTCACAAGGAAGGTTCCAGCATGAGGGAGCCTGGGAAATGTAGTTCTCTACAACCTAGAGCAGAGACCGGTGAAGGAAGAGAAATGAGTCTGTGAGCAAACCAATGAGAGGCGTGCCAGCTGACCTAGGGGACTCAGTCTGAGACTCATAATGCTTGAAATGTTGTTCCCAATTTCTATTTCATGATTTCAAAAAGATAACTCAAAGCTGGCCAATGAATTCTCAGGATTTCCTGAATTTCAAGCCTGGTTATAAGATTCCAACACAAATGTCACCCTCCACAACAGGACAGCTAGCTCGGCCAGGTGGCATGCACCCGGGAACTTCCAGCCCTGGAATTTTCAGTTCTCTGAAGTCTCAAGGCCTGGCTTCTTGCCACTGCAAAGGAGACCAGGACGAGGTGTTTTGTGTGGAGACACAGCTAGAAGTTGTGGCTGATTATTGAAGAAAAACCAGGTTAGACTGCCTTTGTGGTGACAGAAAAGTGGGCCTTGCTAAAGCTTTTCTAAAAATGATTATAAGCAAAGACATGTCTGGGTTTCCCCTAAGATTTTTCGGAATATCAGTCTCCTAGGATGCAAAGCAACCCAGTGTCTACACACGAACAGCATGCTGGGATGAGAAGAGCTGAGGGGGAGAGGTCACTCTGGAGAATGACAGCAGGACACCGGTGAAAGGCAGGGACTCCCGATACATCCACAGGGTCTCTGATCATTCCCCCTGCAGGGATTCCCCCCCCCCCACCTGGTGCCTTCGAGCAAACAGAGACCCCCTTCATTCACCTCCAAATCTTGCTCAACCCGAAACGCCGGGCCAAATGTAGGGCATTTCCCCCACCTCCCGTCAGGCCTCAGAGGTCCCAAAGCTGCCAACTTCTCTGCCACACATCCTCACCCAGTCCCGTTCATTAAGAATTGACCCGTTAAGAGTTGTGTGTCTCCCTCTCTCTCTGCCCCTCCCCCACTCATGTTCTCTCTCCCTCTCTCTCTCTCTCTCAAGAATAAACATTGAAAAAAACAACAACAAGAATTGACCCAGACTCTAAGCACTCCTTCCATCCTCCTCACCATTAAAATATAGTGATCCAGGAGACAGTGACCTGTAAACTCTGTTACTAGGATGTTTCAGTTTCCTGGAGCTGCAGGACCAAAGCCAAAGCAATGATGCGGTAATGGCAAGACCTCAAGCATGTGATGAGCCAATGGGAGAGATCTGGGGGGGGGGTGGAGGAAGCCTCTCTGGAATTATCAGTCACCAGGACCAGGGGTTCTAGGACTGGAAGAGCGTAGGAAGTACAGCTCCTTTTTTTTTTTTTTTTTTTTTAATGTTTTTATTTATTTTTGAGACAGAGAGAGACAGAGCATGAGCAGGGGAGGGGCAGACAGAGAGGGAGACACAGAATCTGAAGCAGGTTCCAGGCTGTGAGCTGTCATCACAGAGCCTGACGGAGATCATGACCTGAGCTGAAGTCGGACGCCTAACCGACTGAGCCACCAAGGTGCCCCCAGCTCCCTTTTTAAGCTCCCACAAGCTCTCTGGACCCAGCACAAATGTCGCCCAGACACATCAAGTTATAGATGCTGAATCAGAAGGCTCTGCAATAGGGAGATATGGGATGGGGACCAGATGTCCAACATCAGTGCCAGCTGGGCAACCAGTAATTAGTGTGAAAATTCCCTTTCCTCAGTTCTTAGTGACTTTTTATTCAGATTAAAATCAAGTCAAGGCCCGATGCAAGAATATCTCTTTATAATCCCAGAGCAAGCAACTCCCTCTAAAGGAATAGCCAGAAAAAAAATGATTATCTTCATGTTCTGCTTGCAAGGCACATGAATGTCTGAGCTCTGAATGCTCCTTCACTGAACAAGCAAAGGGCACAGATAAACTGTACCTTGAACCACAAGCCATGGCTGTGAGAGTCCCTAGACTGGTTTGGGATGGCCCATATCAGTGCCCACACTATTACCAGCAGAGGCAACAACGTAGGGTATTTTCCTCAGCACCATCACCTCCACCCATCCTGATGGAGTCTTCTCGTCCATCATCACCACCTTGGTGAGCTTCACCATCTTCTTCCCCTTTATAATGACCAACATCAACACCAAGTCCAGTTCAGTGTCCTCTCCTCTGGGCAACTTTCCCAGCCATCTTTTCAGACACAATTTGTTGTTCCTTCCTCAGTGACCGCCCCCCCCCCCACCCCAAGATGGCATACTCCTGTGGAGTATGACTTGTGGGTCAGTCTCTCCTATCAGCCTGTGAGCTTTTCAGACACTGAACTGATTTTCAGTCTTTGTTTCTCTAACATCCAGCAAGTGCCTAGAATACACAATAAAAGATTGAGAGGACATTTCAACAATAGGGTGCTTAGTTCTGCTTCCAACTTCCACTTGCCTGGTCTACACAGCTCTAAGTGAACTCATCCCTTCCTCCCTACAGCCCCCCCTACAGCTGCGGGCCTCAGAAGAATCGTTGTGCTCATAGGTCCCCTCTTCTGCGTCTTCCCACCCCCCCCACCCCCGGCAAGTGGCCAGTTCAAGAGTTACTGGAGAAGAAAGGGCAGCCATCGGTGGTATTCGAGAATAAACACCAACAAGACTTGATAGGCATAGAAAATGGCAATGATCTCAAACGAGGCTGCTGCCGCTGACCGACAGGACAGTCCAAAAGAGACCTGAGGACAGGAGGGAGGGAGGGATGAATTCAGTGAAGGACAAGATGTCTATAGGAGGTCAGCAGTGTTTAGCGGGAGATTCTGGAAGATCAATGGAAATACAGGACACAAACCTACGGGAAGTGGTGTACCTGAAGCTGGGCATGGAGAATTTGGAGTTCCCCCACGCTGAGGTGAAAACTAAGGGCGTACAAGATCATCCATCCGAGAGGCCCAAGGACAAGACAGGGTAAAGAGCAAAGAAGAACAATCAGCCCAAGGCTGGGCTTTGGACGCACTATCATGTATTGAGGGCAGGCCATGGGGTGAGGACTCCGGGAATAAGTTGGCCTAACAGGGCCATATTTGAGCCTGAAGCAAAAGGGAAAATCAGCCATGCGGATCCTGCCTTTATTTAACATTTTAATATTCTATTCATCGTGGATTTTTGGATTTCCATTCTTTTAATATTTCATGAAAATGTTATCTTGAGAGATAGGATCGAATGGAGCCGTCCAGCAATGTCCTCCTCAAGGAAAAAAAAAGAGACCTGTGGCAGCTGAGTCCCGTGGCCAGAGCCCAAGCACTGGATTCCACCGGCCAGGATCAAATCCTGGCTCTGACATCTCTTAGGTGCATGATCTCAGGCAAGGCACTTCTCTTCCCTATACTTGGCATCCTCACCTGAAAAAGAAAACCTTCCTCGTGAGGCTATCACAGTGCCTGCCTTACATAGTGATCCCTGAAGAGTTGTCTGCACCCCCGGTCCTTAAGGTGCTAAGGAGGGAAATGAATAGGCTGGACAATGGAGGAGATGCTAGGAGTGATGAGTCCAGGGAGGACAAAGAGGCAGTGCAGCCTGGAAACCAGGCGCCTTCTTCTCCACATCTGACAGATGGACAGAGCCAGACAGAACTGGAACACTGCATCCACTGTCCGCATTTTATATGTTGCATTACACTCTATTTTTTAATATCTGTGACTTCCTTCCATTTGTGTGGGGGATGGAGAATGAAAACCTTCCCACAAGGCAGGAAAGGCCCAGTGCTTAGAGCAAGCTGGAGCCTGGCCGCTATCTGACCCAGTCCGTTCTCCCTCCCCTGTCCTCCGGAAGCATTGTCACAGACCCTTTGATCAGTGCCCTCACGGTGACAATGCACAGCCGCTGTGTGGCTCCCGGAGGACTGGGGACAGTCTGGGGTGGGGAGGGGGCTCTGCCATAATTTCCTTCCCAAACCTTTTTTTTTTTTTCTTTTTTTTTTTTTTTTTCAGAAGCCTGTAACTCCCCAGCATGTTTTTCCCTGGTGGAAAATGTCCATGTTTGGTGTCTGCCCAAAGGAGAATCTCTATGGAAAGTTTGAGAAAGATTCCCTCTGGCTGGGAATGTGAAAAAAAGCCCGTGCCTTTCCCATTTGGAAAAAAAAAGGAAAGAACATACTTGAGACGTGGTTATTTTTGTCTCAGATTCAGAAGGAACTGACTTGGACAGTGCTCACTTGGCCTGCATTCCCATCGCTTTGTTGGTAAAGGCAGATAAACTAAGCCACACGGAGGTGATGCCGACCCCCAAATGCTCATGTCTCCTCTCAAGAATCTTTTTTGTTTTGCCCTTTTATTAGATACAGCCCACAAATAACAAAGTGTGCAACTCTTAGGAATCTTACGTCTACAGCTTGATGAATTCTTACATGGGCGTATAACCATATAACCACCGCCCAGATCAAGATATATAAAACATTTCATGGGGCGCCTGGGTGGTTCAGTGAGTTAAGCATCTGACTCTTGATTTCAGCTCAGGTCACGATCTCATAGCTGTGAGATTGAGCCCCGCGTTGGGCTCTGCACTGAGCCTGGAGCCTGCTTGGGGTTCTCTCTGTCCCTCTCTCTCTGCCTCTCTCTCTCTCTCTCGTTCTCGCTCTCAAAATAAATAAATAAACATTGTTTTGAAAGCTATAAAACATTTCCAGTACCCCAGAAGTCAGCCACTTCCTTCCAGCCACTTCCCAGTCAACATTCTCACTCTAAAGCTAAGCAGTTAGTTTCGCTTATTCTTAAATTCCATGGAAATGGAATCATCCAGTATGTATGCTTGACTTGTCATTTCATTCACTCAACATAATGTCTATGAGATTCATTCATGCAATCACATATCATATCAGTCTGCTAGGGCAGCCGTGACGAAATACCACAGACTCAAGGGCTTAAACAACAGAAATGTATTTTCTCACAGTTCTGGAGGCTGGAAGTCCAAGATCAAGGTGAAGCTTCTCTCCTTGGCTTGTAGACCGCGTCTTCTCCCTATGTCTTCACGCGGTCTTCCCTCTGTGCGTGTCTGTGTCCCAATTTCCTCTTCTTACAAGGACACCAGTCATATAGGTTTAGGGGCTATCCTGATGAGCTCATTTTACCTTAATTGCCTCTTTAAAGACCCAATCTCCAAAGACAGTCACATGACATACCAGGGTATAGGACTTCAACGTACAAATTTGGGGAGGGGAACACAGGTCAACCCATAATACATATTATACTGAATGTTTGGGGAGTTTCTTCTATTGCTGAATTAGATCCCACTGTGTGATTCTACCACAACTTATTTATTCATTCTTTTATATCAATAGATACTGGAATTATTTCCTGCTGGGGACTATTGCAAACACTGCTGCCATCGACATCTCTAGTACATGTCTTTTAATGAACATAGGCACTCATGTCTGGTGCATACGTACCCGGGCGTTCAGTTGCTGCGTCATAAAGTATGGGTGTGAGTAGCTTCAGCAGACACTGCCAGACGGTTTTCCAGCGTGGTTATAAAAGGCTTCACAAATTTAAGAAACAAAACAGATGAACATAGGGGAAAGGAAGCAAAAATAGGATGAAAGCGAGGGAGGCAAACCTTAAAAGACTCTTAAGTGCAGAGACTAAACAGCGCTGCTAGATGGGGTGTTGGGTGGGTGGGGGGATGGGCTACATGGGTGACGGGCATTAAGGAGGGCACTTGCTGGGATGAGCACTGGGTGTTATATTTAAGTGTTGAATCACTAGATTCTACTCCTGAAATCATTATTGCACTGTATGTTAACCCATTTGGATTTAAATTTGAAAAAATAGAAATAAAGGGGCGCCTGAGTGGCTCAGCTGGTCGGGCATCTGACTTCAGCTCAGGTCATGATCTCGCAGTTTGTGAGTTCAAGCCCCGCCTCGGGCTCTGTGCTGACAGCTCTGAGCCTGGAGCCGGCTTCGGATTCTGTGTCTCCCTCTCCCTCCACCCTTCCCCCACTCACACTCTGCCTCTCTCTTTCTTAAAAATAAACACACATTAAAAAAATTGGAATACAAATAAAATATAAATAAATAAAATGAAAAGACTACATATTGTATGATTTCATGTATATGAAATGTCCAGAATAGACAAATACACAAGGCAAATTAATGGTTGTGGTAGCTTACCTAGGGCTGAGGGCAGGGGCTGGAGAGTGACTGATAATAGGTGCGGGGTTTCTTTTCGGAGTGATGAAAACATCCTAAAATTAGATGGTGATAGTTGCATAACTCTGTGAATGTACCAAATAAAAACTTCTCTTGTGTGCTTTAAGTTGTATAACATGTGAATAACATCTCAATAAAACTTGAGATGCAAAAAAAAAGAAAAAAAGCTCCACACCTTTGCCAACGCCGGTATTAACACACCCTTTTATTTTAGCCTCTCAGAGAATCTTAAAAATCAACTTTCAAAGCAAGTTCAGCTGCAAAATCTATGCTCCTGGGAATCAGGGAGTGCATTTGCCCTACATATGTGTGGATAACCCCGATTTCTCTTGTGCCTAGAGCTCTGGTCTCCTGCCTCCACCCGACTCCTGCTCAGGAGTCTTGGGAGTTTTAGTGGGATGTGTCCCCAGTTGGGACTGGCACAGCACAAGATCTGGGGGAAGCCTAAGGCCAGTGAGTAACTGACTGAGGGAGAAGGAGAAGGAGACGAAAGCAACGAGCAAAATGCAATTTAAAGAGTCGTTTCTGGCCACCTGGGGAACGAAGGCTGTGTTTGCACCACAGAGAGAGCTTCAAAGAGCCCCTGCAAGACCGTCTGTTTCCTCACTGACAGTTGCAGCCAGCCTTTCGTGAAAAGGAAATCCTCAGAATCCCTCACATCCGGGAGCACGAGGAGGCTTCTCCGAGAACACCCTTCAAAACAATGGTCACCCTGAAGGTGCTGGATTCAGGACGGACCTTCCATCCACCTCCCCCAACCCCCCCTGCCTATTCCCTCCCCTACCTTGCCTGCCCTAGTGCTGGAAACTGCCACAGAGCAGCAGTCCCCTACATTACAGCATTTGCTTTCCTGGTGTCTTCAAACCTCCCAAGACCGTCCAGTCAGAGAAAGACAAATAACCATATGATTTCACTCATATGTGGAACTTAAGAAAAAATAAATAAATGAGCAAAGGGGAAAGAGAGAGAGAGAGAGAGAGAGAGAGAGAGAGAGAGAGAGAAATCAAGAGAGAGACTCTTAACTGGAGAGAACCAACTGCTGGTTACCAGAAGAGAGGTGGCAGGGGGGTGGCAGGGTGGGTAAAACAGGTGATGGGGACTGGGTGACGCACTGGGTGATGCACTGGGTGACGTATGGAAGTGTCGAATCTCTATATCATATGTTTGAAACTCATATAACACGGTATGTTAACTAACTGGAATTAAAGTAAAAACTTATTTAAAGAAACACACACTCTGAAGACCACCTAGAACTGAAGGGAACAGGAAGATAACCATGTCTTGTCCCAACATGCGAGCCTGGACCCTCAGAACGGGCAGGAAAAACATAAAGCGAATCCTTATCTTACTCCTTGGACCAAAATAAAATCCAGTCGAAGCAAATATTTAAGTGTAGAAAAGAAACCATGAAAGTATTCGGAGGCAAGAAATTAGTAAATGTGCTTATAATCCTGGACTGCAAAGTCCTTTCTAAATAAGATAAAAACCCAGAAACCATTAAGGAAATGATTGCTACCTACAACCACATAAAACTTAAAATTGTTTGAGGGATGAAAAATACCATCCAGAAAGGCAAACGATAAACAGCAGGTGGAGGGTGAAACTTGCAACCCATCTGTCAAAGGCTAATTTTCTGAAATCACACACACAAAAAACTTTTTTGTATTCATTAGAAAGGGCCTAACAATCCCACAGGGGGAAAAAAAAAAAAAATGGAGGAAAGGATGAAAACAGGAGGTCACAAAAGAAGAAATCCAGATGTCCAATATACATAAGAAAAAAACGCTCCACCTTAATCATAAATAAGTAAATGCAAGTTGAAACTGTAAGATACCTTTTCAAAACTGATCGTACTGTCAGGATTACAAACAGGTAACAGCAGCCATTTAGTGAGAGTTTGGGGAAACAGGCATGTGTGTGCACTATTCGTGGGCACGTGCACTGACGGAGCCTTTCTGCAGGACGACCATTCTCTACCTATTTGATCTGTTATTGTCACGTTCTTTTGCAAGATGGCTGCCTCTGCTCTAGGTACCATCCACATTTGAGGCCAGAAGAAGATAGAAGATTTAATGCTAGGGAATGCGCCTCTCCTGCCTGTCTCTTACACTCATTGGCCAGAACTGTGTCACATGAGACCGCTCCACCATCCAGTTACAAGAGTTTCTGGGAAAGTGAGTATCTAGCTAAAAAGAAACATATTACCACGATTGCCTTAGCCGACCATGATTTGCCTTTAGAGGCTGAGCACCTTACCACCCTACATAAACTCCTCAACAGGGATTATCTGGGTGATAATATTTTATTATAACAATCAATTATTTTAATTCCAATTATAAAAGTGCTTTCAATGAATGGGTAAATAAATCATCAAACAAGCTAGAGATATGGCCATCTTGCTGGCTTTATTGAGAGCCAAGGATAGATGGTAATACATATTTTGGTGACTTCAGGTGGGGCAGTTTAGAGGATCTGCCATGGCAGAAGATGGAATAGTAATTCTCTCACAGGCACTGGGTCTGCTTTAAGCTCCCAGACCACTCCCAAAAAGCCACTGATGGAACCCAGAATGTAGCCATGTCTTGATCGTTTTGGACTCTCTCATCATTCAGGAAACTGGGGACTCCCCCCGGGACTCAGGGAAGTTGCTTTGTCTAAGGTGCTGACAGACAGGTGGGTTCTACTTAGCCCAAGTATCACTAGCGTCCCTGCCAGAGAAAAGAGTAATTCCACAAAATGCCCTGAATCCTAGCAGGATCTGCGTTCCTGCAAGGCTCTCCCGTTTTCTGCCAGATGGCTCTTCACCTTAGTCAGGTTCAGTCCCCCCACTAGTTAAATGGGTCAAGGGGATCCATCATCTCTAAGACCCTTTCCAGGTCTGTAGGGCAGCAGTTCTAAATAAATACTCTCCCTGCACCAGAGCCTCTATGGGGTTCACTATGGGAGATCCTGGAGGTCCAACCCACTGGGACTCAAACCCTAGCTCCTCCCATACAAGCTCTAGAAGCCTTAAGCAAGTTATTGAACCCCTCTGAATTCATTTACTCATCTCAATAAAAAAAGAAAGAAGAAAGAAAGAAAGAAAGAAAGAAAGAAAGAAAGAAAGAAAGAAAGAAAGA
>NW_024412427.1:17412195-17447158 GCF_014898765.1 Herpailurus yagouaroundi | reverse complement strand
AGAAAGAAAGAAAGAAAGAAAGAAAGAAAGAAAGAAAGAAAGAAAGACTTTGCAGGAAAGGAGGCTCACCTGGTTTCTACTCCAGCTGAACCTTCTGGGTGCCTTCTGGGGTCCCAAGTGGCCCTATGTTTCCAAACCCAGTGGGCACGCCTTCGTCCTTATTTTTCCTTTTTGCAATAACTGATGGTGTCCCTTCCATCCTCCTCCCATCCTTGAGGCTCCTCTCTCCCCTTCTTTGAACCCAACCTCTCCTGCTTTTCTTTTTCCCCAGTCCACACTTCTCATTCTCCTTTCTGGGATTTTCTTCTCCTGCCACGCTTCATTTATTACTTTTTTTTTTAATTTTTTCTTATTTTTGAGAGAGAGAGAGAGAGAGAGCATGAGTGGGGGAGGAGCAGAGAGAGAGGGAGACACAGAATCGGAAGTCGGTTCCAGGCTCGGCGCTTGTCAGCACAGTGCCCGACTCAGGCTCCAACTCATGGCCCACGAGATCATGACCTGAGCTGAAGCCGGACGTTCAACCGGCTGAGCCACCCAGGTACCCCTCTTCTGACACGCTTTAAATACCAATGTTTTTAAGCAGGTAAAATAATGCTCTACCTCACTCACGATAAGAGGAATGCAGATTAAAACAATAAGAGATCGTTTTTCACCCATCAGATTAGCAAAACATAAAGAGTTTGGCAACAGTTTGTGGGCAATGATGTAGGGAAACAGGCACTCTTGCACATTGTAGACTGCGATTGGTAAAAACCCCTTTGGAGTGCAATTTGGCATCATCAAAATTTTAAATGCATAGGAGGGTTTAATCCAGCAATTCCGTTTATAAGAATTTGTAGTAGAGAGAAAAGCTACCAGACATCTAACCAATGCCCATTCTCTCCTTCTTTACAACAGAACCTGATTTTGTTGGCAGAGCGATGGGCCAAACTAAAAGATATGTCCCAGCCTCCCTGGAGACAGAGATGGTTGCTTGACACAGGTCTGACCAATGAGATGTAAGAAAAAAGAAAAATGTTTGGAAGGCTTCTAGAAAAGTCCCTTAGGGGCACCTGGGTGGCTCAGTCGGTTGAGCATCCGACTTCAGCTCAGGTCATGATCTCATGGTTCATGAGTGCAAGCCCCACATCGGGCTCTGTGCTGACAGGTCAGAGTCTGGAGCCTGCTTCAGATGCTGTGCGTGTGTGTGTCTGCCTCTCCCCCACTTGCTCGCTGTCTCTCTCTCTCAAAAACAAACATTAAAAAAGAAAGAAAATTCCTTTAAAAGGATAACAGACTTTGCTGACAATGTACCTTCTCCCCTTTGTTGTCTTCTCTCCTGCCTCCTGCCTGGAAAGAGGATGTGATGGCTGGATCTGGAGCAGCCACCTTGTAACCACAGGAAAAGAGTATGAGGACTTTGCTGTGATATCATTGTGCCACTAAACTAATGCCAGCATTTGCCTACCCCAGATTTCTCACGACATAAGAAAAAAATATGTCCTTACTTTGTTTAAATCTCTGTTGAGTTTTTTCTTACATGCAGCCAAAACTAATCCCTAAGTGATGTATGTACAAGGATATTTTTGCTGTATTGTTTATGTAGCAAAAGCCTCAAAACACACTGAATTCCCGCTTATAAGGAACTGGCTAATTAAATTATGGGACCTGCATGTGGTGGAGTATTATGCAGCTATATAAAAGAATGAGATAAATTTTTATCATTACTAATAAGGGATAATTGTCAAGATATTTATTTATTTTAAGTTTTAAAAGAAAGAAAGTAAATATAATGCACTAACATTTATATAAAACTGCTTTATAGGCTTAGAACATTTCCAGAATACAGGAGAAACTCACGTATCTCTGGAGAAGGGGTCTGGGTTGTGAGGGATCAGGAGCGAGAGGAGAACTCGCCATTCACTGTATACCCTCTTGTGCCGTTTGAATGTTCACTGTGTGCATATTTTATCTCCCCAAAAAGTTCATGAGAATTGTATTACTTTATCGGACAGAGAGAGGTAAGAGGGAAAGCCAATTATTTCCATGACTCATTCTTTTCATTGAATGACCCCCAGCCCATGGCCTCAACCACCACATATATAATAATAGACCCAAACCTGAATTATGCAGTTCTGAGCCTTCAGATGAATGCCACACTTACTTACTGGACCACCCTCTGGGCGTCACCACCCGGAGGCCCTGTGGACACCCAAATGTAGCAGGTCTACACCTGCAATGCTGGTCTTCCACCTGTGTTCTTGGTAAAGTGGCCAACGATACCCATTCGGTGGCCCTGCCATCTGGGAAAGGAGAGAATCACTCCAAGTCCTGCTTTCCACCCTCTGTCTCGAACCTCCCTCCTCTCCCATCTGGTTCCGTTGGTCTCCCTAGAGATGCCGCACTAGTCGAAACCTTCCAAAAGCACAGGCAGAAGCCCCAACCCGCTGCTTTGCCCCTCTCTGCGTGCCCACCCTCTTCACTTCTTGTTCACTGTCTTCCCTCCTGGACTGGCATTCCCATGAAAAGAGGGACCACTTCTGTGTCTCCCACCGCTAAATTCCTCGTATTGATAGTGGGCTCTGAGGGCAGGGGTTGCACACCGATCGCCTGAGCTAAAAGCCGTGGCCAGCCTCTCACCCTGCTCTTCCAGTCCTGTCCCATCCATCCGTCTTTCCCGCCAGCCCCCAAACCGTCCACTTCTCTCCATCCCCGAAGCAACTGCCCTAATCCGGAACTTTCCGCTTTTCCAAATGATGCCCACACCCCTTCACAGGACTCCCTACTTGGCCCCTCTGACACGAATGTCGGAATGGAATATGCAAAATGGCAATCTTGTCATGTCACCCACCGATAAATAATCATAATACATAAATAAGTGTCGCAAAGCCCACCTCTACCTTACACCTTTGAGACTGTCTCAGAGCCTTGGCCTCAATCACATGGAACCATTAATACTTTTTCAAAAATGGCAGTGCTTCAGATCTCCATGCCCGCCCACATATTCCTTCCTCCCCGTGGAACACCGCCACCGTTTCCCATCACCACTCTTTAATTTTCCTGTTACTTAAATCTTTCAAACTCAGCTCAAAGGTTACCTCCTCCAGGAAGCCATCCATGACTACCCAGCCTGACAGAAGGTTCCTCCCATCAGGACTGTGAGCTCTTGAGGGAGGGGCCGTGTCTCATTTGATTCATACCTTTGGTGCCCAAAAAAGTGTCTAATATAGGGAAAGCGCTCGATAAGTGTTTGTTGAATGATCAAATAAATAAATCAGTGAATGAATAAATGGATTTTGCTAGAATAAAATGAGGCATGTATAAATTACCTGATACCATGCCTCGTCCGTAGCTGCCCAGAAAATTTACTTTCATTCCTTCCTTGCACTGTCCTGTCACTCAATTTTCCCTGGTCTTCCCAGCCCACGTGTACCAGTGGAGTCCCCTTGACAGGCAGGACATGCTTGGCCCCACCTCCCACCTTGCCTGTTCCAAAGATTCTTTTTTTTTTTTTAATGTTTGTTTATTTTTGAGAGGGGAGGGAGGGGGAAAGACAGAGAGAGAGAGAGGGAGACACAGAATCTGAAGCAGGCTCCAGGCTCCGAGCTGTCAGCACAGAGCCTGTTTTGGGGCTCGGACCCACAAACCATGAGATCATGACCTGAGCCAAAGTCCGATGCTTCACCAACTGAGCCACCCAGGCACCCCACCTGTTCCGTGATCCTGAAAGACCCCAAAGGGTCTTGGAAACTTACCCATCAGCTACCTTTCCCGCATCACACCTGCCTGTGTGTCCTCCTTTGCCCCAGCCCCACCTCCCGGATCCACGCAGCCAGTCCCCAGGGTTCACAGGACAGTGCCGCTGGTCCCGTGCAGGGTGCTGTGTCCGCCCTCCTTCGTTTATACTCACGGCCCCTCACTCCACCAGGTTCAGCTAGTAAGAGGTCCTCAGACCTCCCTGCCCTCTCCCCGCTGACGTTCCTGCTCCCCGGAGTAGGTTCCTGCCTCTCACACCCACTGGGGGGCTGGCTCCCTTATCGCCCCTCGCCCTCCCCTGCGGGGTGGTCCGCTCTGTCTTCTCCAGATTCCAGGGTCCAGGGGCCTCTCGGAGTCCGCGCTTGCTTCCCCGCCTGGCCTCACTGCCCACCCTGGCTTCACAGCTGGGAGCTGGATCTCTACAGCCGCCAGGAGGCCAGAACAGACATAGTTTATTCCCATCACTGCTTCCCTCTAAATCTGAACCGTGACCAAGAGTTTAAAAAAAAAAAAACAAAAACAACAAAAAAAAAAAACAACAAGAGAGAGATGAAAACCCATAGGAACAGGACGTCCTTTTCAGTTGCCTCCCCAATTCTGTCAGGGGCTTAGTCCAAAAGAGGCTTTAATTGGTCAAACTATGTGTTTTTCACTGAAAGAAAATGCCATAAGTGAAATAAGATTCACATTTGGCACGGGGGTGGGGGGACAGGGAGAGAGGGACCTCCTCTTTGTCAGGCCCTTCAAAAGGAAATCGGGGCAGGGTGGGGAGGACCCAGAGCCCCCCACGATCCCCAGGGGCAAGGACTCGTCCCCAGGGACACCCTGGAGTCTGTGTCCTGCATCGGGCCACAGGGGCCGGCACGGTCTTCCCTCACTTCCCGGCTGAGCGCCCAGCACCGACCTCACACCAGCTGCCTGCTCCCTGAGCCTGTGGGAGGGGTGGGGGCTGCAGCCTGGGAGCATGTGGCCCTCAAGCGGAAGAGGCCATGAGGGAGCTGCCAGCCCCCAGGCAGATGAGGCACCAAAGGCCTGTGCAGAGCGCAGGGACAGGAACAGCAACCTCTCCTCCGTCCACATCTGCTCCCTCCTCCCATGTCCACTCGACAGCATCCCATTCAGAGAATCTCGTGAGGTCCCCGCAAGACAGGGAAGAGGCTCCTGTCTACTGGGAGACGAGCGTTAGACACAAGATATGTCAAAATGACAAAAAAAGCAGTCACCTCACGGCAAGTCACAAACTCGCGGCGCGCTCCTTCTGGTGAGTGTCAGGAGCTCCCAGATAAACTCACCATCTCACCCAAACCTGCCCCAACAGAGTCTGGACTTCCATTAGAGCTCCATTTTTTGCCACCTTGAGATCTGAAAAACCTGGGGGAAGGGCATACCAGTTCCCTGAGAAGAGTAGGGATTGATCACAAAGACACAGGAAGTCCGCTGTGTGTGTGTGTGTGTGTGTGTGTGTGTGTGAGAGAGAGAGAGAGAGAGAGAGAGAGATGACAGGGACAGGAAGAGGGGGAGAAGAGGAGGAAGGAGAGCTCCAAAGAATTAGAAAAGGGGCTGGGGCCACAGCCAATCAACCCAGCTTCCCAGGTCTCAGCTGCCCAGGGTCAAGGTGAAACTGAGCAGTCAAGAATGCCTTCCCGGGGTGGACCAGGGTCACTCTTGACCCCCTCACTCACAGCAGGTCTTAGGCCAGTGGGTTGCCTTCTATTGTCAAGGTCACCTTCCCCAGCTGAAAACCGACTAGAAGGTCTCCACATGGGTTAGGGAGAAAGAAGGAGATACCTTCAGCAAAGGGACTGGCACCTCAAAGGGAACGTCAACAGGAAGCAAACGCCTCAGGTTGTCAGCGTGGGCCAAGGCAAGGGGGAACGGTGTCCCAAGAAGGCCCCGACAAAAACAAATGCATTTTACCCGAGAAGAGAGAGGACCTCAGAGGTGTTCTCTGGTAGGCATTTTGTTAACATCCACGAACAAAGACAGTTGGATCTTGGAAAGGGGGAGGTGGGGCAGGGAGTTCCGCTGGGGTAGAGGAGGATGGAGATGATGGACCAGGGGAAAGGAGAAGCCAGCAAGACGAAGGCAGGAGGAGTGAGTGGGGGGGAGGGGGAGCAGAAGTGTGCCAGAGGCCAATGGGAGCTGTTAGAAAGGTTTGCATGGTAGAACTGGGAGCCCAGCAGGAACCCCGCAGGCCACGTATGCTCACCTCACAGCTATGCCTGGCACCAGGCCTAGGAGATAATCAGGCAAAGTGTCCTGCAGACTGGTCCTAGGACTAGCTCAGACCTCATCAGGGCCTGCCTCAGCCTGACGTCCAACGCCCCGATGTTTGTTTTCCGCTGCAGAACCTGATTCCCCGATTCCTAACTAGCCCTGCCACCCAAGCTGATATTCTGAACAGCCCTCGCCCAGCCTCTTGCTATAGAAGCTCCGCCAGGCAGCTTCTCTCCCTTATCTCTTATCCCCGCCAACATAGGAAGAACCCCGGACAGGAATCCGGGTCTGGTCAGGACAGGGGATGAGCTGTCACCCGCGTCTGGGCCTCTATGTCCTCCGTGAGGAAAATCGGAGCCGTGACATCAGCCCTGCCTGTGTCACAGGGCGCTTCAGGATGCAACGAGGTAAATGCACGGGAAAGCTCTTTGGAAACTTTCAAATGTTGTGGAGGTTTATTATGATTATTATTCATGTCTCATTTTGCCGCCTCCGTGGAGCCCCAGCTCCAGTTTGTGCCTATGCGATGCCAAAACAACCAGTCAAATCCATCAAAAAGTCACTCAATTGAGTGGGAAAAAATGCAGGCGGCTCTGTTGCGTGCTATCAGAAAATAAAGCCACCGGCGTATCACTGGTGTTTTTGGGAACGTGCAGTGGGTTGTTCTAGGCACTGGTTTTGAGTTTTTCTAAGGCTTTCACCTCCTGTGAACCAAAAAAAAAAAAAAAAAAAAAATGACGATGGAAAAAATCAAGGCCCTCAATTGTTTCCCAGGAGTGAGGATGGCTGGATGGCTTCAAGACGCCAGGCTTAGGGGAGGTTGGGGGCGGGGGGAGACAAAAGTTCCTGCAGGGGAGGGACCATTGTCACTCTTGAACCCCTCCCTCACTCACAGCAGGTCTTAGGCCAGTGGGTCATCTTTGGTTGGCAAAAAGTCCACTTCTTCAGCTGAGAAGCGACTTGGGTAAGTCCCCACATGGGTCAGGGAGAAAGAAGGAGATACCTGGATGGTTAGCCAAACCAGCAAAGGCTGTAAAAGCCCTGGCCCTGACCACAGGGGCTGGCACCCGGGAGATAGAGACCGAGAGAAGGAGGGGTTGACATCTGGGGGTAGAGAAAATTGTGAGATAAAAAGATGCTTTTAAATCAGAAATGTCCCTAGAGGGCTGCTTCAGAGTGGCAAGTAACTCAAGCCAGTTAGTTTCTCTCCATGTGAGCAGTTCCATAAGCATTTTGCTGGGAGAAAAGATGGAATCCAGTTTTTAAGAAGCGGCTTAGCTGTCATCCATGAGTTTTATTTATGCAGGCCTTTCCAGCACACCATTCTCATCCGAAGGCATCTGCCTCTGAAATGAAGTCTCTGGATGGAATGGGAACATATATGAGTGAAAAACCAAGTCGCATCCTGGATTTAATTCTATCAGTTAACAAGTCTTTCCCAAGCAGCTGAGGACTCCCAATCCCTGGCTAGAGGCCAGTGGGGGCGGGGGAGGGGAATGAGAGAAGGGCGTCAGGGAGAATGAGACCCACAGGATATGAGAAGGGCCATACCATGGGGTCGCAGGAGTTCAGAGGCATGTATAGGCTAGAGCTGTCCCCACCAACAAAGTAGGTCTTGAGATAATATCTGGGAAAGAGACTTTGTTCAACATTAAGTTGTTTGTCCAAATATGTATTTTGATAATTATTAGCATGTGTTTGAAATAGCACTTGAAAGGTGATTAATGTAGTAGACACCATCGGGGTTCCACCTGTATCCCCTGGGAACCACCAATTCCCATAACCCACCAGAACGGGCAACTCTCTCCCTGGGGGTTCCCTTGGGCTGCTGGAGCATGAGTAGGGCGCTGGCTACAACTGACAGCAAATTAGCCCCACCCCCAGAAGCTACACCAATGACTGATGGGAATGGGTGTATAGATACCTCACCTCCCTCACCCCACAGATGGGATAACTCTGAAGTTCTTGAACTTCACAGTCTCCTAGACCTCAGATTTCTCCCAGATTTAATCCCCAGAGGGATTAGGCCCCAGTTGCCTCCAATGGCAGCTAGCCTGATAGCTCATGTTTACTGGCTGCCTTCCTTCCTCTGCCTCACTCCCCAACTCCTCAACAAGTGCTTCCTGGGATCACCTCCCCAATAAACTATTTGTACATGAATCCTTATCCCTGAGTCTACTTCTTGGGCAACCCTAACTGAAATTATACATGTATTTTTATCACCCTTTCAAGCTTAATTTTGTATCTTTTATCCTATTTAATCCTCCAGCAGCCTAAGAAAGTGGAATTCTTTTTTACATGATGGACTGAGACCCTGAAAATTAAGATAACCAGCTGAAGACCACATAATCAGTAACTGACACACCTTGGTCTATGTTTAATATCTGATATGCTGACTCCTGCCCTGGTACTCCCTCCATCACACCCCACTGCCCCAGTCATTCCCATCTCTAAATAAACTCTGCATGGGGTGCCGGGATGGCTCAGTTGGTTGAGCATCTGACTCTTGATTTCAGCTCAAGGCATGATCCCAGGGTTGTGGGATTGAGCCTCACATTGGGCTCCACACTGAGCGTGGAGTCTACTTAAGATTCTCTCTCCCTCCCCCTCTGCCCCTCCCCCATTTGCACTCTATAGCTAGCTAGCCAGCTAGATGATAAATAATAATGTAACCCCAGAGTTCATGTGGACAGTGTCCTTACAAGAGAGGTATGTGGAATGATACATTTTCTCAGACTTTACATATCTAGGCTATAAGTAATATATTCCTGCTACCTTTACCTATGAGTAACACCTTAATGGAGCCAAGAATTCTTGGGTAGCAATCCTAGAACTCTGCTGATAAATAATTCCCAAAGTACTGTGGTGGCAATTACCTATGGATATTAACAGAGGCATAACATTTGTTATCGGGAAACGTGGATAAACGAGGAGAAACCTTTTTTTTTTTTTTTTTTACTAAATTAATGGGCTTTCTAAATTTCAAAAGTTTTGATCCATCGCAGTCCCCAAGTGTGTGTCTGTCTTCCAGAGCACAGCCATCATAGTCTCCCAAGACAATGATGGACATAACATCTGCTTAAGATATAATTTTGTAGCATTTACCCCACTTTCTTTATCAGCGAGAATTCTGAGTCCAGACTGAATTACTTTTCTCAATATACCTGAAGTATTAAATCTTCACCAGGATGCACTGAAATGTCAGATTCTTTGTTATTCTGTTATTGAAACACAGTTCAGCTCTTTTATTTTTACTGTAATTTTCTCACTTTATTTAAATTTTTATGGAAATTGTTTTCCAACACTACCTATCTATAAGAAAATTATTCAATAATTAGAATATTTGATTTTATATCCCAGAGCCTCCGTTTCCCCCAAGAATCTCCAGCTTTCCTTTCTTTTTTTTTATTCTTCTCAGAAAGCTACGTATGATTTTCTTGTATGAAAATATTTACAGATACACTTTTGAAAGTGTCTCTGTTGGATAAATAAAGATGCATTCTGTATTTAGTGTAGTTATATTTTATTGGCCTGGGTGATACTGTCTAATCGTCATTTTTTTTTTTAACATTTTTATTTATTTTTTTGAGAGACAGAGACAGACAGAGCACGAGTGGAGGAGGGGCAGAGAGAGAGGGAGACACAGAATCCGAAGCAGGCTCCAGGCTCCGAGGTGTCAGCACAGAGCCTGACGTGGGGCTCGAACCCACAAACTGTGCGATCATGACCTGAGCTGAAGTCAGATGCTCAACCGACTGAGCCACCCAGGCGCCCCAGTCTAATCATAATTCGTAATAATAGTGAAAGAAATGAGGAGAGAGATGACCTCTGATAGCAAAATTCTCACACTTTTTTTTCTACCACCATGTGGAAAATATTTTCTCTTGCATATGTGTACCTTATTATGTAGGGTTGTGCAGTTCAGGTCTTTTGATGTTCATCAATCATTTCTGGTCTCAGGAAAGTATCCTTTCATGCCTTTAATTCTTCTGCTCCATTTTTGTGGTGGGCTCCATGCTTTCTCTTCAGGGTTGTCATCTTCTCTCTTATTAATGTCATCTCTTGACCTGTTGCATGGCGTTCTAGACTTTCTTAAGTTTGCCTGAACCATCACTAATTTTATTTTCTGCAATGTCATTTACATTTTATGCTATTGAGTTTTCATCTTGTTTGAACAAATAATGCCGGCTTGGGATGCAAAATAGGAAAGGCGAAAAAGTAAATCTCCCTTCCAACCATGCCCCTCAGGCATTTCTCTCCACAAAGGTAAGCACTGTTACCAGTTTCACAGAAGCCTTTTAGGAATAATCTATATACAAGTATACACAAACACACACACACACACACACACACACACACACCATCTGCATATCTATCTCTTAATATGTTTTTAGTGACAAATCCCTATACTGTTGGGAATGGTCGTATGTCTTGACAAATAAGTACATTTCCCAACCTCTTCAAGCCTCACGTTGTCAGCCTCTTAAGCCTCACATGAATGTCAGACATTTATGGGTGCAACAAAAGAAGATAAAAAGGTGGGTCGCCAAACTCAAAGTAGCATATGAGGAAGCTACTTGTTTGCCATGACAAAATGGCAGCTTCCAGGCCGGTCAACGAGAATCCAGATTCCTTCCATCTTTTTGTTCTGCCAGGCTCCCACATATCAGCGTGTGAATCTGAGTCTTCATGGTCCCAGGATGGCTGCAGGAGTTCCAAACATTGTACCAGAAACAATGATTTCTAGAAGCAGAAGAGTGGTTATTTTTCCTAGTGTCTTTTATAAAGAATGAGAAGATAATTCCCAGAAGATTCCAGAAGTCATCCTTTTTGCTCCCATCTGACAGAATGTCATCATTTGGCCAATGCCTAAACCAAACATTGCTTATAAAAACAGGATTTCCAGGAGGCACCTGGGTGCCTCAGTTGGTTGAGAATGCGACCCTCAATTTTGGTTCAGGTCATGATCCCAGGGTCGTGCCCCGCATTGGGCTCCGTGCTGAGCATGGAGCCTGCTTAAGATTCTCTCTCTCTCCCTTTGCCCCTCTCCCCCACTCATGTATTCTCTCTCTCTCTCTCTCTCTCTCTCTCTCTCAAAATAAAAATTAAAAAATATATAAATAAAAGTAATTTAAAAATAAAGCAGGATCTGGGAATGCTAGCTCGTGCAGCCACTTTGGGAAAAAGTATGGAGGTTCCTCAACAAAACTAAAAATAAAACTACCCTATGACCCAGCAATTGCACTACTAGGCATTTATCTAAGGGATACAGGTGTGCTGTTTTGAAGGGCCACATGCACCCCCAAGTTTATAGCAGCACTATCAACAATAGCCAAAGTATGGAAAGAGACCAAATGTCCATCGATGGATGAATGGATAAAGAAGATGTGGTATATATATATAAAGGAGTATTACTCAGCAATCAAAAAGAATGAAATCTTGCCATTTGCAGCTACGTGGATGGAACTGGAGGGTGTTATGCTAAGCGAAATTAGTCAGAGAAAGATAAAAATCATATGACTTCACTCATATGAGGACTTTAAAGCACAGAATAGATGAACATAAGGGAAGGGAAGCAAAAATAATATAAAAACAGGGAGGGGGACAAAACAGAAGAGACTCATAAATCTGGAGAACAATCTGAAGGTTACGGGAGGGGTTGTGGGAGGGGGGATGGGTTACATGGGTAAGGGGCACAAAGGAATCTACTCCTGAAATCATTGTGGCACTCTATGCTAACTAATTTGGATGTACATTTAAAAAAATAAAAAATAAAACAAGTTAAAAATAAATTAAAAAATAAAATAAAAATAAAACAGGATCTCCAGGATTTAACCAGTTAGGACCTACTTCCTAAGACTAGGGAAGGGACGAGCACAAGGCTTGAAGATAGCTCAGCCACCACAAGGCTCTGTTAGGAAGGAGGGATAGAGGGGAGGTTCCGCGAGGGATGGATGTTGGGTACCCAACCAACTACATCTCTACAGCACACACTCTTACTCACATCGGTCACCACCAGTCTTCCACCGGCTCCCAAATCTCCAGCTCAACACCTTCCAGTAACCTCTTTTCGGTAAGGCAAACACCCGCCCTCCCCTGCCTCCCACACACATCCAGTGTGCCCTTCCCACTCCACGAGAAACACTCCTGCCCTATGAAACTCCTCTCAGGGCATTCTGCGCCCCTGCTGCTTCACAAAATCTAGCAGCCCCCCAGAACACGCTTTTCCTGAGGCCCTCTCTAGTGGTTACCTGCTTCATCTCTCACATCCCCAGCATCCCAGGCGTGGGTAATTGCTCTGGACTGAATGTGTGACCCGCCCCCCCAATTCCCAGGTTAGAATCCTAGTTCCCAATGGAAAGGTATTAGGAGGTAGTAATTAGGTCACGAGGGGAGAGTCTTCATGAGTGGGATTAGTGCCCTTCTAAGGACAGACCAGAGAGAGCTTCCTTCCCCTGTCTCTCTGCTCTCTAAAGGGAAGATGCAACAAGAAACATCCACAAACCAGGAAGGGGTCTCTCAGCAGACACCAGATCTATTAGCACCTTGATCTTCGGCATTTCAGCCTCCAGCCCTGTGATAGATAAGTGTTCATTGTCTAAGCCACCCAGTGGGTGGTAATCTGTTACTGTAGCCCAAGCCAAGAAGGCAGTTCCCCTTGCTTCCGAGTCCTGATGTCCCACTAACTAGTTGAAACTCCAGATCCCTTGAGACTCCAGGTCCTATGGCATTGTCCCCCTTCCCTGCTCCTCACAGTTGCCGTCCATCACTCCTCTCGTCACTCCTCGTCACTCCTCTTGTTCGCTAACAATCATGGCACCGAACGGCAGTGTTCCTCTCATTTCCAGTAATGGTGGTTTTACGATCCACCTGTAGACCCCCACTCAAAACCCTCCTCTTAACGGTGACACTTCCTCTCCCATACTCTTTCTTCACCCAACCATTTCTAAGGTCACAGTCTGGGCTTCGGCACCACTCAGATAATCTCTGATACCTGATATTTTTTAATATCTGATCTGATATTTTTTAATTTCGTTTTAATTTACACCCCAGTTAGTTAGCATATCGTGCAGTAATGATTTCAGGAGTAGAAACTATCTACTTTTTTAAAAGCTCTCTGACTGACAATACCCAGGAAAATGCACACATGTATTCACTTTTTGATGTAGCTAGCTCACTTCTAAGAATCTATCCCAGTGCTGCACCAGCAAAAATATACCAAGGTGTAGGACTAAAGTTAGTCATAGCAGCATTATTTGTAACTGTGAGAGACTGGAAACGATCTAAATTTTCAACGATAGGGACGTGGTTAAGCTAATTACAGTTCATCTGTACAATGGGCTACTACATCACTGTAAAAAGCAACAGGGAAGATCTGCATAAACAGTTAAAAAGTGATCTCCAAAATATTTTATGTTAAAAAGAAGAAGAAGAAGCAAGGTACAAGATAATGTGCATAGTTTGCTACATGTGCAAAGAAAGGAAAGAAAGTGCTATGGTGTGTGTGTGTGTGCGTGTGCGTGCGTGTGTGTGTGTGTGTGTGTGTGTGCGTGTGTTTATCCAAAAAGAAAGTGTCTTAGTTCAGGCTCTCGTAACACAAACACCATCCACTGAGTGACTTAAGCAGCAATCATTTATTCCTCGGTTCTGGAGGCTGGAAAGTCCAAAATCACCAGAGCCAGAGTCTGGTGAGAGTCCACTTCCTGGCTTGTAAACAGCTGCCTTCTGGCTATGTCCTCACATGGAAGGGAGAAGGAAGAAGCAAGATCCTTCGCGCCTCTTGTTTTAAGGGTACTAATCTCATCATCAGAGCTTTACCCCATGACCTAATTACCTCCCAAAGGCCCATCTTCAAATACCATCACATTACATCCATGTTAACATATGAATTCTAGAGTAATCAAACATCCCATCCATAACAGGAGGGAAGCAAAAACTAATTTTTAAAATGGTTAACGATAAGGGGAAAGAGAGAACTTGGGAGATGGAATGGAATTTTGGAATCATATAAATGTTTCATATAATTTTTAAAAATAAGTTAATTCAGGGGGCGCCTGGGTAACTCAGTTGGTTGAGCATCCGACTTCGGCTCAGGTCATGATCTCACGGTTTGTGAGTTCGAGCCCCGCATCAGGCTCTGTGCTGACAGCTCAGAGCCTGGAGTCTGTTTCGGATTCTGTGTCTCTCTCTCTGCCCTTCCCCTGCTCATGCTCTGTCTCTCTCTGTCTCAAAAATAAATATAAACATTAAAAAAAATAATAAGTTAATTCAGGGGCACCTGGGTGGCTCAGTCAGTTAAGCATCTGACTTTGGCTCAGGTCATGATCTCACGGTTGGTGAGTTCAAGCCCCGCATTGGGCTCCGTGCTAACAGCTCGGAGCTGGAGTCTGCTTCAGATTCTGTGTCTCCCTCTCTCTGCCCTTCCCCCACTTGTACTCTGTCTGTCTGTCTGTCTCTCTCTCTCTCTTTCAAAAATAAATTAACAAAATACATGAACATTAAAACATTTTTACATAATAAGTTTATTCAAAAAGAAAAAAAAAGCATCTCTGAAGGTAAAAAAGAAGCTTAACCAAATTAAGTTACTGTATATAAAGTTGGTAGAATAATCATACAGAAAAGAAATATTTCAAGTAACTCAGAAACAGTGTTTTGACCACGCATCCCTATAAGGCCATATAGGGAGCTATATTCTAAAAAGCAAAATGAGCAAGAAATCTTAAAGTGTACATAGCAGTTTCATTGTTGGCAATAAACTTGGACTGTGTTTCCTATTGCTGCTGTGACAAATGACCACAGATTTAGCGGTTGAACCCAATGCAAATTTCTCATTTCATACCTGTACGTCTGGACACAATTCCTGAGAATCGTGAGACACAATTCCTCTCCATCTGTGAGCCTATGAAAGTCAAGAAACAAGTTATCTGCTCCTAAAGTGTCACAGAGGGATAGGCATAAGATAACAGTGATAGACATTTGATTCAAAAGAGAAGAAAATGGAAGGGAAGACACGTGTCCCAAGCTATTTCAAAATCCAGCCGGAAAGTTTGTTCCATGGTCTGGGATTAACCCTTTCTGGCTCATGGCCCCACCCTAGAAAGCAGCTTTTATTTCTTTTACGAAGAATAGTACATGTTTGCAGCCCAGTAGTTTTATCAGCTTGTTTCTTGCCTGTAGAATTTGGGGGGCCCAGCTGCCTTCTTTCACATTGTACTTTCTCTGTACCTTTCCGTCTAAGCCGGCGGTGTTTCTGCTGGCATAAATTTGCAAGAGCTTTGTGGATCTGCTATGTCTGTCTCAGGGATTTGCTCCATTAGACAAGAGGCTTCCCCTACAGAAATCTCCTGGACAATCCCATCTCTGTTCCCGGCTTCTGCCGAGGCAGCTGAGGGGTCCATGAGTCACACACCTTCAAGGCTCCTCCGTATGACTGGATACTCTGAACACTGATCCCTCCAAGGCACTAACAGAAGGTTGTTCATCCACACCCTTCCATTTCTTTCCAGAGCGTGCTTCCTGACAGCGCATCTCCTCATTTTAACTTCTTTGGTGTTCTGAATGAGCTGAGATTTCCCCAAATTACCAAGCTCTGGTTCCTTTTTGCTTAACCTATCTCTTTCCTCTTACATTTCACGATAAGAAGCAAGAAGAAACCAAGCCCCATGTTGACCACCCTGCTGAGAAATCTCAGCTGAATATCCAAACTCATCATTTGCAAGTTTTGCTTTCCACAGAACTGTGGGACACAGTTCAGTACACTTTCAGCCGATTCCCTTTTCACCAGCTACCAAGAACGTGTTTCTCATCTCCACCCGAGCCTTACCGACAGCTCTTTTAATAACCATGTTTCTGTCGATGGTCTGCTCCCGATGACCCCGGTGCCCTCTGAGACAGTTTACCCTGCTTCTCACTCCCTTCCGAGTCAGCGCTAACACAGCCATTCACATCCATATGTCTATTAACAATCTATTTGATGCAATCTAGGTGTATTTTTTTCTATCATGCTCCAAAAATTCTCCCAGCTTCCAGCCATTGCCCAATTGCAAAGCCACTTCCACACTTGTAGGCATTTATTTCAATAGTTCCTTGTGTCCAGGCACCAAAATCCGTGTTCACTTCCTACTGCTGCTATGATAAACTACCATGGCCTAAAACAATGCAATTATCTTACAGTTCCAGAGGTCAGGAGCCTGAAATGGGTCTCACCGGCTTAAAATAAATGTGTTAGCAGGGCTGTATTCCCTTCCGGAGGTCCTGGGAAAAACTTGTTCTCTTGCAGTTTCCAGCTTCTAGATGCTTCCCACATTCCTTGACTAATGGCTCATTTCCACCTTCAATGCTGACAATGGCCAGTCTAATCTTTCTCCTGAGCTCTCTCTCTAGGTTGGATGCTTCTGCCTCCCTCCTCCCCATTTAAGGACTCTTATGATTACCTTGGGCCCACCTGGATAACCCAGGATACTCTCCTTGTTTTAAGGTCACTTGATTAATAAACTTAATTCTTTTTTTTTTTTGTATAAATGTTTATTCATTTTTGAGAGAAAGTGTGGCCAGAGGAGGGGCGGGGGGGGGGGGGGGGGGCACAAAGTAGCCTCGGCCCCAACAGTAGCTAGTCCAACGCGGGGCTCGAACTCACAAACCATGAAATCATGACCTGAGCTGAAGTCAGACACTCAGCCGACTGAGCCACCCAGGAGCACCTAGTACACTTAATTCTATCTGCAACCTAAACTTCCCCTTGCCATGAAACATAACAAATTCAGTTTCTAGGGATTGAGACACAGACACGTTTGGGGAGTGGGGGGTGTATTATCTTGCCTTCCATAGTCAGTATTTTTATTTTGAAAGATACGCACATATATATGTACACACACATACAAACACATATTAAGATAAAACAAATAAGTAATTATAGTAAAGTTATAAGGAATCAAACTGATTTTTAGCATATGATAAAAGAGATACAGATATAAACTCAGAGTTAAGTTAAAACCCTGTATGGCCAATAAGCATATGAAAAAATGATCAACATCACTAACCATCAGAGAAATATAAATCAAAACCACAATAATATATTATACCCATTAAGGTGGCTACTATTTAAAAGTAAGAAAGAAAATAACAAGTGTTGGAGAGGATGTGGAATGATTGGAACCCTTGCACACCTTGGTTGAATTGCAAGATGGTGCGACCACTGTGGAAAATGGTATGGGGGGACTCTCAAAACATTAAAAATAGAACTCCCATATGATCCAGCAATCCTGCTTCTGGGAATAAATCCAAAAGAAATGAAAGCAGAATCTTAGAGATATTTGTGCAAATACCAAATACCTATGTTTATAGCAGAACTATTCATTATAGCTAAGAGACAGAAGCAACCCAATGATCCATCAACAGATGAGTGGATAAACAAAACGTGGTGTATACATACAGCGGAATATTCCTTAGCCTTAAAAACGGAAATCCTGGGGAGCGTGGGCGGCTCAGTCAGTTAAGCATCTGACTTCGGCTCAGGTCATGATCTCACGGTTGGTGAGTTTGAGCCCCGTGTCGGGCTCTGTGCTGACACCTCCAAGCCTGGAGCCTGCTTCGGATTCCGTGACTCCCTCTCTCTGCCCTTCCTCTACTCGCTCTCTGTCTCCGTCTCTCAAACATAAATAAATATTAATAAAAATTTTTTTGTGAAAAGAAGGAAATCCTGTCACATGCTGTAACATGGGTGAACCTCGAAGCTATTGTATTAAGTGAAATGATCAAGGCCATTGTGTTAAGTGAAATGTGACAGTCATAAAAACACAAATAACAGACGGTTCCTCTCATATGAGGTGTGTTAACTAGTCAATTCATAGAGACAAAGTAGAATGGTGCTTACCAGGGCCTGGCAGGAAGGGGGGATGAGTAGTTATTACTTAATGGGTATAGAATTTCAGATTCGCAAGGTAAAAGAAAGTTCTGGATCTCTGTTTCACAACAGAGAACAAACTTAACACCCCTGAACTATACACTTAAAATGGTTAAGATGGTAAGTTTTGTGTTATGTTCAAAAAATTTTTTTACGTTATCTATAAATATTATCACAATAAAGAGCACGAGAATCAAGTTTCTATCGTTTTTTTTTTTTAATTTTTTTTATTATGAAATTTATTGTCAAATTGGTTTCCATGCAACACCCAGTGCTCATCCCAACAGGTGCCCTCCTCAATGCCCATCCCCCACCCTCCCCTCTCTCCCACCCCCCATCAACCCTCAGTTTGTTCTCAGTTTTTAGGAGTCTCTTATGTTTTGGTTCCCTCCTTCTCTAACCATTTTTTTTTCTTCCCCTCCCCCATGGTCTTCTGTTAAGTTTCTCAGGATCGACACAGGAGTGAAAACATATGGAATCTGTCCTTCTCTATATGACTTATTTCACTTAGCATAACACTCTCCAGTTCCATCCACGTTGCTACAAAAGGCCAGATTTCATTCTTTCTCATTGCCACGTAGTACTCCATTGTGTATATAAACCACAATTTCTTTATCCATTCATCAGTTGATGGACATTTAGGCTCTTTCCATAATTTGGCTATTGTTGAGAGTGCTGCTATAAACATTGGGGTACAAGTGCCCCTATGCATCAGCACACCTGTATCTCTTGGGTAAATTCCTAGCAGTGCTACTGCTGGGTCATAGGGTAGGTCTATTTTTAATTTTTTGAGGAACCTCCACACTGTTTTCATAAAAACCCTCGAGAGACTCGGGATAGAAGGAACATACTTAAACATTGTTTTCTTGTAAACTGTATTTCAGAATAACCAAATAATTGATGAAAGTTCTTCTTCATAGAGGAATCACAGCTAGTAAATGCAGAAGGAATGACAGATTTAGAAAAGAACAGTTTCACATCCCCAGAAGAAATAATGAATCTAGGCAACATACCAGGACACAAATCTTGAAACGAAGTTTGTGGGGAAACTTTGTAACAGAGACACCAGGCTGACAGCTCCTGAGCCAACAGTTCATTCTTAACATTCGAAGAACGAGACAACTAGATATTACAGAATCCCTAATGTGACGTCAGAGGAAATCTATGTGTAAAGTACACTTGCTAGAGAAACACAAAAGAATAAAATCTAAAAATGCCTAGATGCACGTGGTTCACAAGATCACAGGGAGGTGACACCAGCAAAAATGGCAGAGTGAGGATCTCAGAAAATTCTCTCCTCTATAAAATAAAAAATCATCAGAACCAACTTTCTCAGAACTCTGCCAATTAACCTGAGTTTATTACTAACAGAGCATTTATTAAATCTAGCTGAATCTCATTAACAACAGTGAGCCGGGGGTGCCAGGGTGGCTCGGTCGGTTAGGCATCGGACTTTGCTCAGGTCATGATCTCACGGGTTCGTAAGTTGGAGCCCTGCGTCCGGCTCCCTGCTATCTGTACCAGCCGCTTCAGATCCTCCGTCCCCCCCTGTTTCTGCCTCTCTCTCGCTCTCAAAAATAAATAAACATTAAAAAAAAAAAAACCAACAGTGAGCTTTGTGGCATTGCAACTTGCCCTCATCCCTTGTCCCACTCTCCAGCTCCACAGTAGTCTTAAAAAATAAGAGACACACTCCCCCCCCCCCCAACCTGCAGGGAAAAGTCGCAGCCTGTCACTCCGCTAGAAGGAACAGAAGAGGGTTGAAGCCCTTTCAAAGCCACAGCCCTAAAGAACGATCATTTTTTGACCTGTCTGGTTAATTCTTGGAAGATCCCACTTACAAGGCTATCTGTAATTGACCTGACTCCGTGCTTTCCCAGTGAAAAAGAGTAAAAAGCTTTTTTCCCCTGGGGGGACATTGAAAATTAAACCCAAATGGTAACTTCACACTACCTAGGGTGGTAGATAAGAGTCAGAGCAAACATCAGGCTAACCAAAAAGCTTAAAAGGAAGAGCTGGCAGTGAGATATCCGTAGGTGCTTTGAAATTCTCATACACATTCCTGGGGATCTGGAACATCACGTGCATGTATAGGCTGTGCGCAGGCTCAGGAAAGGCCGGAGAAGGCCCTGAGCTCTCACCTCTGAGTAACTCTAAGATCTACCCACACAGGTGAAGGCTTAAGGAAGGGGTGTAAGTGTCTGGTTCAACAGGTACCCAGAGCCCCTTGGCAAAGACTCATTGTTTCCAGGTATTTAAAACACTCTGTCCAATCGTTAGTTAGCCGACCACTAACCTAACCACACAGGGACTTCAGTGGCCACTCTTGACAAAGACTACAGACTTTACCGAATTCGTTCAGAAAAGTCATTAAACAAACAACATCTGCAACAAACAACAACCAAAACCAACACTGGGGAGGGGGGTAGAAATCAATTTCCAGGCCTGCTACATTGTGTTATTTTAAATGTACCGCTTTCAACAACAAAAAACTATGACAGGTGCACAGAAGCAAGAAAGTTGGACCCACACAACATGAAAAAAAGGCAATCAGTAGCAACTGCCCCGGAGGAAACTGAGATGATGAATTTATCGGAAAAGACTTCAAAATCAGCGAGTTTAAGTGGAATGAAATTGTTCAACCACCAAAGGAATAAAGTACTGAAACATACCAAAATACAAATGAGTCTTTAAAATACTATGCTAGGGGCGCCTGGGTGGCTCAGTCGGTTAAGCGTCCGACTTCGGCTCAGGTCATAATCTCGCGGTCCGTGAGTTCGAGCCCCGCGTCGGGCTCTGTGCTGACAGCTCAGAGCCTGGACCCTGCTTCGGATTCTGTGTCTCCCTCTCTCTCTGACCCTCCCCCGTTCATGCTCTGTCTCTGTCTCAAAAATAAATAAACATTAAAAAAAAATTTTTTTTAATAAAATACTATGCTAAGTGAAAGAAGCCAATCACATGATTCCATTTTAACGAAATGCTCAGACTAGGCAAAGTCTATAGAAGTAAAAAGTAGATGAATCATTGCCTAGGACAGGGGGTGGTGGGTATGGGGGAATGGGGAGTGACTGTCTATGAGTAGGGGGTTTTTTGGTGGAGAGAGTAAAGAGATTGTTCTAAAAATGAATTTGGTGATGGTGCACGCATCTATGAACCTGGTAAAAACCATTGGATTGTATTCTTTATTTTTTTTTTATGTTTATTTATTTTGAGACAGAGCGCGCACGTGCGAACAGGGGAGGGGCAGAGAGAGAGAGACAATCCCAAGCAGGCTTCCCACTCAGCATGGAGCCCAACACAGGGCTTGAACTCACCACCCTGAGATCAAGACCTGAGTTAAGATCAAGAGTCAGGGGCGCCTGGGTGGCGCAGTTGGTTAAGTGTCCGACTTCAGCCAGGTCACGATCTCACGGTCCGTGAGTTCGAGCCCCGCGTCGGGCTCTGGGCTGATGGCTCAGAGCCTGGAGCCTGTTTCCGATTCTGTGTCTCCCTCTCTCTCTGCCCCTCGCCCGTTCATGCTCTGTCTCTCTCTGTCCCAAAAATAAATAAACGTTGAAAAAAAAAATTTTTTAAAAAAAAGATCAAGAGTCAGATGCTTAACCGACTGAACCGTCCAGACGCACACACCCCTCCCCCACTTGTCATTTTTACTGCTTTCCTCATAAAGTCCTGTTTTGTCTGCTATTAGTACCGAAACACCATCTTTTTTGTTGTTGTAAAGATTTGCCTGGATTTTAACCCTTTCGTTCCCACCATCTAGTGCTCCTTGATTTATGTGTGTTTCTCATAAACAGCATAGAGCTAGACTTCATTTATGTAATTGTTGCTTTTGCTTCAATCTGGAAATCTCTGTGTGTATAGCTTAGATGACTATTAAGTGACCATCATTTATATATTTTTCTGATGGTTGCCATTACACTGGACTTATTTCTACCATTTTATTTTGTGTTTTCTATTTACCTGCTTCCTCTTTGCTTATTTTTTTTTTCTCCTTCCCTGACTTCTGCGAGATCACACATGCTTTCTTAATTCCGTTCTTCACCCCCACCTGTTTGGAGAACACATATTTTCATTCAATAAGTAGTTATCTTTATATATACTTCTCATTTTCACATGTTTCTCACAAACATCTAAGCAATATCTGTATCCCCTCCTTTTTTTTCTTTTTTTTAAGTTTATTTATTTTGAGAGAGAGAGAAAGAGAGAATGAGCAGGAATGAGTGGGAGAGGGGCAGAGAGAGGGAGAGAGAGAATCCCAAGCAGACTCTGGGTTGTCAGCACACAGACAGACACTGGGCTTGAACTCACGAACCACGAGATCATGGCTTGAGCTAAAATCAAGAGTCAGACGCTTAACCCACAAGCCACCCAGGCACCCCTGGATTGTATTCTTTAAATGGGTAAATCATATGGTACCTGAACTGTATCAATAAGGCTTTAATTTTAGAAAATAATAAAACTATGCAAAGAAGAGCACCCAAGACGTGACCACACAAGGGAGAGTTGTTTCTTGGCCAGATGCTGCTCACCCAGCTTCTTCACACTTGAAAAAAAATTCTTGAAACTGTAATTATAGGCCCCTGTCTACTTCAACTTCACTTTTCAAGAAATGGAGAAGGACCACAATAACCCCGTGCTCCCATTCAGTCTCAGCCTTAATACTCGAGCTGCAGGTGCACTGAGGGGGGTATCACCTGCTAGCTCATTTAAGTTGCTGCATGGAATTAAAACGAAAACCAGCAGGCATTTACTCAGTCTTTCAGTATTTGCTGGACACTTGAAAACTCTCACAACCAGGAAGCATGTGGATTAATGAGCCCAGAGTCAAAAGAGGGTCAGTGGGCCAGTCATGACAAATGACCCAAAACGAGTGGGGACCCAAGGGTGGACAGAACAGATATGCTCCTGCCCTCATTCAGCCTCAAGTCCAGTAAAAGAGGCAATCATGAGCCACGTGCTCAGCCCAGGGGAGGACCCTAAGGGACAGTGACAATACTGCAGGAGCTCCTGAACGAGAGGCCACACAAGGACTAGGCAGTTGAGAAGGTCCAGATGCCCACTGGCAGTCTCCCATGGGACCGGAGTGGGGTAACGTACTGTTTCTTCATCTGGGTGATGGTTACACAGGTGTGTTTACTTTATAACAACTCGGCAAGCTATTTACCTGTGATTTGTGCATTGCTGTCTCCATACGTTATGCTTTCATAAAAAATTTACTTGAAAATATTCCGATTCAAATATTCCACTGGAATCAAACGTAGACACCTTTCTGCATCTCTCTATGGCGCCCACTTCCTCTCTAACTATGGCGCCCACTTCCTCTCTAACTATGGCGCCCACTTCCTCTCTAATGCAACTCACGCACTCCATCCTCATTCTCTATGCTCTAAGCTCACCAGCCTACATTTGGTGGCAGAAATGCCCAAATTGCCCTGGCCTGAGAATCTTCTACAGGCTTTTCTTCTGCCTGAGGTGCATTTGTCTGTTCTTCACGAACTTCATATTTCTAAAAATCCAATCTCAGTTAAAATGGCATCCCCTCAGAGATGCCTGACCTCACCGCTCCACCTACATTGCCCGGCGCCCTGCGTGGTCCTGTCCCAGTGCCCTGTGCATGTTCCTCATTGCACTTTTGTGTCTTATCACCTGTCTCCCAGGATAGACTATAGTATCCATGGAAGCCAATGCTGTAGCTCACTCAACATTTTATCACCATGCCCAGTAAAGTGTTCGATGTGTAACACTTGAAATAAGTGTTTGCAAATGAGTGAATAAAGAAACAGAAGGCAATGCTCAACCCAAGAGGGGAGCAAGGACATGGCCTTTCAGGCGCTGTGGCAAGACAATAAGTGAGGTGTGTTGGCAGAATCTTGTGGCCCCCATCTAGTCACCCTAGACTAGCAATACTGGGAGATGATGAATTACAGTTACTCCTAGAGCCAACCTTTCAAGGGGAAGGTTGAATGGTATTAAATGCATTTAATAGCACAATGAAAGGAACAAAGCCCCTGTAATTCCCACCATCTCCTTACCCCTACCAACCTGGGGAATCAGTGACATCACAGCATCTTGATTCTTAACACAATGGCACAGGGGCAGTTCTGGCTTGTCAGAGGATGTGACTGTCAAAGCATCTTTGTGTGCAGGTGTGACGATGCTTTTCCCACGCAGCAGGGACAGACTGCAGGCTGTAATTTTGCCCTGGCCCCCTATTATCAAAACCATACCATTCCTCCCTAACCTTAGAGTATATCTAAAAGTACTCCCCTCAATGTACCAGGCGCAGCCGGGGAAGGTCGCTTAATGCCGAAGGAGATGTTTAGAAAGTAGGAAGAGCTTAAATCAGCGCTGGTCAGAGAAAAGGCCAGCACCCCTGGGTCAGCCCTACACCAGTAACCTGCCCCCGGAAGGAAGCCATTGGCCAACCCCGGTGGCCTACTCTGACCAGCCACCTGCCCACAGCCCAACCCCTCACCTGAGTACAGCCGAACCCTCACTCTGTGCACAACCTGACCCTCACCCTGCCCACAACTTGACCCCTCAGCCTGGCCTCACATGGACCCCTTGATTCCAGGTACACACAGTCTTGCCCTTCAGTGTGCATCTTATTTCCTTACCCGTACTGTGAACTTTCTGGGGCAAGACACCAATGCCTCCTGAGAAACTGAATATACAAGTGGACAATGACCAGACCATATACGACAACAGACCCCTTACCCACAATCTCTAGCAACCAGCCCAGGAAGTCAAATGCCCACAGCAACCGGCCTAGGATGGTCAGAAATTGCTCAGTGGCTTCCAGCTTCTTTATTTCATGTACCCCCACGTCCAACCCAGGACCAACCAGGCAAAGGCAAATATGCTTCCCAAGCAGTCACATAAGATGCCCCTCTTCTAGCCAGGCTCCTTCCAGGGTCCCCAACAACCTCCAGTCACTGCAGGCGTGCCTGAAGCCTTCCTTTCGATGTTTGCTGTAACACTTTCCCGCTCCCTGCCTGCCTTGAAGTCCCTGACAAATGCAAATAATGGTCCCTTGCTATGACAGACTCTGAATAAGCAGTTTCTGTTTGTTCTCACCTAGGTGGTCTTCCTTTCTGTCCACAGTTTTCCTGGAGGTCCCAACAAAACACTGCAGCCCCAGCCTTTGGCCAGGTGCGTTATATGCTGACAACGTACTCGTGCCTTCAAATCCACACCAGTGTGGTGAGTCAGCACTTTGGTCTGAACTCCCCTCTCTTTGCAGTGAGTCCTTTAGTAGCAGCTCAGGGCCCAGGTTTTTTGGTGGTGTCTCCTTTGTTTGCATTCTTGGTAGAATTGGGCCATCCCTCTTCACCTCTTTGGCTCTCTTTTGTGCTTCCATTTTATGCTGTTCTGTTAAAATTCTTGGTCACAGGAAGGAGAATCACAGGCCAGAGCACAAGCAGAGGCCCCCTGTAGACCTGTAGATCAAGCGAGCCTCACAGAGCATTGAGTTTGTAGTTCTCACCGCACTAGAATCCGTTCAAAGTGCTGTGGGTCACCAATAAAGCTAGATAAGGTTCCTCTTCCATCTCAATACCTTGTCTAGACAGTCTTCTCTCCAGTTTTTCCGAAAGAGCACAAATTGTCAGGTCTGTGTTTAGAGACAGTCAACTGTCAGGACAGGAGGTCCTAAGACACAAGGGGCCAAAGCATGACGTCTCTACCACCCACTGCCAGCTCTCATGGGGTCATCCAAGTCCTTTCCTCCCCCAGGAAAACCCCTGCCTCTAATTTGGATGTTAGAATCCAAATTCTCGTACCTGTCTTTCTAAATGGCCTGACTTCACCACGGATCATTTGGGGGACTCTGGGGAACACGTGACTTGCACACACTTGTTCATGTGAGAGAACTTTAGAAAACAAAGGGAAGAGGATATTTCGATCAGCGTACAGAGGTCCCCAAAGGAAATTCTGACTTAAACATTGCTTCACTGGAAGATTCTTTGGCCAAAGCTAATGAATAATTTGAAAACTTAAGTAACAGCAAACAAGCCTCTGCCTTTATCTTCCCCCTCCTTGCCCTCCAGTTACTTCCCTAGATGCAGCCCTGCCTCTGCCCCTCCCACCCTTCCACTGCTCCCCCTCCACACCGCCAGTGACTCCTCACTCCTCCTCCCTGCCACCCCCTACCCTTTCCCCAACAACTCCAAAGATCCTTAAATGCCAGTCACTGCTAAAGGCTCATGACTACCACAGGCCAGGTATCCAGACAACTGTAGAATTTAAACCTTGGACCAGAACTGAATGAATAACTACAAGGAAGCATTTCCCTAAACCCAGAGAAGACCAGCAACTATTCATAGAGGAATGTAGAATTCTTCTGGGAATTGAAGAATGTGACCGAGGGTTACCTGAGCTATTATCAATTTCACACACATTGCTCTGAACCTCACTGCTGAATCCCGGATGACAGAAGTTAATGAAACTGACCAGGATCTCTCTTACCACGGTAAACCCCACGGTCAAAAACAGGCCCCCAAAGTAGAGCAAGATCCCCCAAAATCCACACCTGAAACTTCTCTAATAAAAGTCTGTTGGGCCGGGTGCCTGAGTGGCTCAGGAAGTTGAGCGTCTGACTCTCGTTTTTGGCTCAGATCATAATCCCAGGGTCGTGGGATGGAGCCCCGCATCAGGCTCCACATTGAGTGTGGAGTCTGCTTGGGATTCTCTCTCCCTCTCCCTCTGCCCCTCTCCTCTGCTTGTGCACTCTTGCTCTCTCTCTAAAATTAAAAAAAAAAAAAAAATGTGTTGAGCCACAATTCTAATCATGCAAAAGAAGAAAAGCTAGGCTATGGTGCCCTGTTGTTTGCATTGCTGTTTGTGTTGCAAACACCAATCTAAACATGTTGGTGAAGGTATTTTGTAGATGTGATAAATGTCTACAGTCAGTTGACTTTAAATAAAGGAGATTACCCTCAATAACATGGGTGGGCTTCATCCAATCAGCTGAAGGCCTTAAGAGCACAAACTGAGGTTTCCCACAGAAGAAGAAATTCTGCCTCAAGACTGTAACATCAAAACCCTACCCAGGGCACCTGGGTGGCTCAGTCGGTTAGGCAACCACCTTCACTCAGGTCATGATCTCACAGATCGTGAGATCGAGTCCCGCATCGGGCTCTGTGCTGACAGCTCAGAGCCTGGAGCCTGCTTTGGATTCTGTGTCTCCCTCTCTCTCTGCCCCTCCCCCATTCAGATTCTATCTCTCTCCTTCAAGAGTAAATAAACATTAAGAAAAAGAATTAAAACCCTACCTGAGTCTCCAGCCCACTGGCTTGCCCTACAGATTTCAGACTCAGGACTGCTATTTCATTCATCTCTCACCTGAATTTATAGCCTGCACCACAGATTTTGGTCTTCCTAATGCACAACTGAGGCAATCAATTCCTTAAAAAAAAAAAAAAAAAATATATAAATATATATATATATATATATATATATATTCAAATACATTTATCACCTATTGGTTCTGCTTCTCTGGACAACCTGTTACAGCCCCTGCAGATCAAACAGTTAGAAGACCTACTTCCCAACTGACCACCTTTATTAGCAAGGATACGTGTAGGTATTATAAGCAAAAGGCACACTGGTAAAAGATCATTCCATTTTACAAAAGAAAAGTCCCTCCATTTAGGTCAATGAGGGTGCTCCAGAGAAGGAAAAAAACACTCAAAATCCTGCCTTATCCATAAACATCCAATGTAAATGACTGCACATAGCGATGGTCACCGTTAACAATTCTTGGTAGACCTAAGTGCTACGGTTTATACAATAAACCTTCAACTTCTTCCTCAGAGTAAACACACCACCCAGGTGGCAGATATTTCAAATAGCTCACGGAATTTCCCTGTCCTCCAGCCCGTAACGATAACCCTCGGGCCTTGACTGAAAAACTTTCCTTCCTGCTCTGTGTGAGGCCCCTGCCAATTTAGTAGAAAAAGATATATTTGGCCAACAGAATTGTGACACGAAGTGTATACCAGAGGGACTCTTTCTTCAGGTTCCAGAGGACTTTTCTGCTCATAATCAAGTCGGGTCTGTTCTGGGTATGCCTTTACCTTCTCCTTTAGATTTGATGCTTACACCCGAAAAAGCCCTGGACACCATTTGTGACTCTCGAAAGGAAATGCTTTGGCAGCTGGATGCCAATCTCAACCAAGGTGTATTCGTTTCCTGTGGCTGCTGTTACAAAGGAAACAAACCAGTGGCTTGAGACAACAGGAATTTATTCCCTCACAGTTCTGACAGTGGAAGCCCAAAATTCAAGATGGTGGCAGGGCCACGCTCCCACCAAAGTCTCCCGCGGGGGATCCATTCCTCGCCTCTCCCTGCTTCTGCTGGCAGCTGGCAATATGTGGCCTCCCTTGGCTCCTGGTCTCTGTTCTCTTGTCTCTGTCTTCACGTCGCTTCCTCCTCTGTGTATCTGTGTCTCATCTCCCTCTGGCTCACTCGTACCAAGATACTTATCATTGGGTATAGAGTCTACTTGGATAATCTAGGACGATCTCCTCATCTCAAGATCCTTAACTGAGTTGCATCTGCACAGACTCTTTTTCTAAAGAACGTAACATTCACAGGTTCCGGGGATTAGGAGGTGGACACATCTTTTGGGGAGCCACCAGTCAATCCACTACACAAGGTTATGAAGCTAACTAAACCACCAAAGAATAGGTCTCTGGAGGGATTCAGAGAGGCCCTTCTAAAACACCAACATTTAGCTTCTGATTTTCAAAAGGAAGAATGGAGACCAAAAAAACAATCTCTTCGTAACCTTTACTCACATAATCTCTGGCACTCTCAAGGTGGCCAGTTGGTAGAACCAGATGATTTCAAATGGTGAATGAGTCGTCAGTGTTCCTCTGCTACATATGTGCAGACCCAGAGCAGCCTTCTGCCCAGATCAGAGCACTCGCTGGGCCCTGTGGGGTCCAGTGACCACCTTCCTTCAAAGGCCCAAGGCCCTAGACAGCAGCCCAAGCCAAAAACTACAGGAACATGTCAGACGCGTTCCAACCCTGGGCCCTTTTGATTCCCTTTTGGGAGCAGGGACATGTACCACTGCAGTCCAGCTCCTACTGGTGCCTCCCAGAAGCACTCCTCCTAGAACGAAGGTGCCCGCTCCTGCCCTAGACAGACCAGGCTCCCTGGAATGTAGGAGTCCTCCCTAGTTACCTCTTGCAAAAGGCTGGCAATCAGGGACAGAGACATATGCTCTAACCCTCGACAACACTCAGAGGTGTGCAGTCCTTCATGCTTTGACTCACTCACCGGTTTCTTCATTTGTCGATTCACATGTTCCTCCACCGACTGAACAAACTCCCTGAGCAACTTCAAGAGCCCAGGCCTGCACTAGCTGCTGGGCACAAAAAGACAATTATGTCAGTCACTGGAAATCCCAAGAAGGCCACTGTCTCCAGATACCACAGGTAAACAGTGAAATTACAAAGTACTAGAGAGGAATAAATCAAAGACAATGGAGACCCAAAGGAGGTGAGTGGGATTTTTGCAGATACTTAATCCCCACGTGGGACAGTTATTACCACCATTTTACATTCATGGGGGAAATGGGGGATCAAAGAATCAGTGACGGGGACACCTGGGTGGCTCAGTCAGTTAGGCGTCCGACTTCAGCACAGGTCATGATCTCACAGTCTGTGAGTTCGAGCCCCGCGTCAGGCTCTATGCTGACAGCTCAGAGCCTGGAGCCTGCTTCGGATTCTGTGTCTCCCTCTCTCTCTGTCCCTCCCCTGCTCATGCTCTGTCTCTCTCTGCCTCAAAAATAAATAAAACCATTTTTTAAAAATTAAAAAAAAAAAAAAAGAATCAGTGACTAACCTACAGAAGAGAGAAGAAGGGGGAATTTGGTAGGAGCCCAAGGGATAAGGCATGGAGAACACTAAAGTGGGGAAGGCCAGTCTCACTTCCTAATTGTCTTCCTGGGATACTTGGGATTTTTTTTGCTTCCTCCATCCCTCTATCCTCCAGGGAATCATTATCAAGGGAAATCCTCCTTTTTTCACTGTCTTTTCTCCCGCAAATCTTGGCCCAGGAGAAAGGAAATGGAAAATGGCTGTGGGCCATCGTATTTGTGAGCTGGAAGGTTGACATCCCAGCAGGAGCTGTCTCAGCCTCCCTAATTGGGATTGGAGTCATGCAACCCTTCCTGGCCTCTCCAGTTGATTATAGGCCACTTCCTCTCAGTTGACCGGCCTATTTCAATTCTGTGTTAGGAAATCTCCCTCGTTAGCATTTGCTGCTCTGTTTGAGGGTCAGAGAATTGGTCAGGTTAGCAGAGTTTTATCCCTGGAACTTTCTCATCTTTCTTTTCGTTTACCACAGAAGATTCTTATGGACCGTCTTCTCCTCTCCTGGCATTACACACAATGGGTAATCTGATCTCAGGGGCTGGATGAGATAGTAACTTTGTATGTCACCTCTACTAGCAGGTACAAAGAAAATGTGATGTAGTGAGAAACACTGGTTGTTGGAGTTAGGAGATCCAGATTATAAAGAAGACTTTTCGGCACTGATAAAGGAAGGTGAGAGATTCCCCATTGGCAGTGGGTGGATTCTACTCTAAAGGGATCGCCAACTCTCCGTGAAGGTTAAAGCAATGCTAGCTGAGTCTCCACTGCTCACTTTGATTCCCCTTGTGCATTCCCAGAGCTGAGTGAGTTGGAATTCTCACCATCACCAGTTCATTCCCAAATGGTATCCCAACTCTCACCTTTTTGTAGCAGGCTGTGCTGGAAATGTGCGTGGTAGGATTGGTCAGAAAGGAAGCGCCACATGAAAAGCATCCACTGGGTCTGGATGGAGTGTTAGCTGGGGTTCAGAGCAGCCAATCTACTTACTCTTTTCACAATCCATCCACGAGGCATTGCCTAACTAATGCCCAAATCAAGTCTTCCTGGGACTCTTGCTGTCCTGCAGCACAGACAGACTGGATGGTCATCAAATTCATTCCCTTTTCCCTGCGCAGTTGGCTGAACCACATTTCCCCCTTGCTTCTAAGTGGGGGCATGGGCTTGGACAGAAGTGTTGTGTGTGGCTCCTAAAATGTCTGCATAAACTGCCCCAGTCCCCTCTGTTCTTTGGGCAGCTGGTCGTTGACAATTTAGAAAAGGTCTCCAGGATCCTGGAGAATTTCCAGGCTCTAGGAAAAAGTGGAGCCACGCATTGGAAGGAGCCTGGATTCCTGAGTTGCCTCATAGAGATCTGTCCCTGAGAGCTGCCGACCAGGTACATTCACACTGGATGTTGAGTAAACAAGAATTAAAGTTTCGTTGCACTAAGCCACGCACACTCGGGGGTTGTTTATAACAGCTTTTAACCTACCACAACTAATCTCTGCCCCACTCGGAAAGTTTTCCACCCCAGTGGGTCTTCCAACTTTGTACGGTATCCTGCTTCTCAGCTTATTTCCTCTCCTAAGGAAAATTTAAAAATAAATAAATAAAAATTAAAAAGAAAGAAAGAAAGAAAGAATATCTCTTAGGAGCAGAAGCAAGCACAGCTGCAAAGCAAACACCAACTCCAAGGGTCTGCAGAGCCGTGGGCTGCTTGCCAGGCTCTGAGTGGGGTATCGTTCTATTGGCTCCCGTTCCCAGCCTCTACCATTTCCACTGTGACGGGAGATAACAGCCACTAACTTCCAACTCCCCTAATTTTAAGCAAAAATTAGCATAAATAATCAAATCATAACTGGCCTCAGGGCGCCTGGGTGGCTCAGTCAGTTGAGCGTCCGATTCCTGAGCTCTGCTCGGGTCATGATCTCATAGTTCAAGGGACTGAGCCCTGCATCGGGCTGTATGCAGAAAGCACGGAGCCTGCTTGGGATTCTCACTCTCCTTCTCTCTCTGCCCCTCCCCCACAAATGCATTTTCTGTCTCTTTCTCTCAAAATAAATAATAAATAAACCTTTTTAAAAAAAATCATAACTGGCCTCAAGTTCCCTGCAGGCTCAAGGGATGGGGCTAGAAGGACAGATTACAAAGTATCTCCTTCCCGCAGACAATATCCTTTCCCCGGATTCTCCCTGACCCACGACCACCAGGAGGTGCCAGTCCTGAGCTCCCAGCTCTGCTAGGTTGAGGGTGAGGGGAGGTAGCCTTGAGGCCTCCCCCCTTCACCCATTGCCCCTGCTGACCACAGTATGTATCTGGGGCGAATGGCACAATTAGGGGGATCAGGAAGGCTGAGGTCATGGGTCAGTCAGGATTATAGGTCTGGTGGTAGCCAGGGGTACAGTCAAGCGCTGGTAAGCTTAAAAGTTAGACTAGGACTAGAGATCCGTTTGCAGCTGGAGAATAGACTGGATGTCCATGTTCCTCACAGGGACTGATACCGGGAAGTGGCAGCTTTAACCGGGTCTCCCAATGATATGTATGAGTTTGCACCCTTTCAGATTCCACTGCTATACGGGGAGGGTGGGGGGGAGTAGTGGAAAAGAGTTCCTCTGGATTTAGATCTTCTTTGAAGATTTCATTGGAGAGAGTCTCCCGGACTCAGATATCAAACCAGAGAAAACTTCTCCTCCTCCTAACTCTTAGGAACGCTTTCTGCTATTTGAATTCGTGAGCCCCAGAATGGCAAGGACTTGGCTTTATTCAACATCATAAGCATCAATGAAGCAACCGTCATTACCTTGTGTTGAATGAACGAATAAAGGCTGGTGGGGTGGGAGGGAACTGGGGGCTGCTGGTCCCCGAAAACAGGATACCTATCAGGAACACCTTCTCCATCAGCGTTCTCTCCCATTCAGCATTCTGACTCTGAAAGTGACAACTGCCTGCAGCATCTTCATGAGGGAGGAGGAGGTCCAGATCTCCTCAAATCCCTCATGACCTTTCGTAGGGGCTGAAGTCCAGGTTAATCAGCGCAGGAGTTAACTTCTCAGTTGTAGGATGAACTTCTCCTTTTTCTTTACGCTAGCTCTAAAGGGGTCTCATAAGGGAGGGGACATAAACGCAGATGCTAAGTTGTGCATCTTAAATAGAAGCTTTTGCCACTGGATCGCAGAGAACCCAAGGGCCACCAGGGCTCGCCTTGCTTTCATTCCAACTCCCTACAGTAACTTCTCAAAGACCCAAGAAAAAGGTGGACGATGCCATGGGAAAACTGAGGGCCTCGGAAAAGCTGTTTCTAAGCTCAGACTCTAACAGCTTTGGCTTCCTGGGCTGGGGAGGTCGGTATGAGAGGGTGTTACCCATATCTCAACATTTCTCCCATTTTCTGCTGTTTCTCCAAAGCACTTGCTCATCTAGGACTCTCAAACATCCTGCCCTGTGTCATCCACAACTAGCGGGCACCAAAGCCGTGAGTTCTCCACCTCTTCCCAGACAGCTCTCCAAATACACCCTCATCTCCCTGGAACAGCTCAAGCCTTCCTCATCCTGCACCTACACGCTTACCTCTGCCCTGCAATTCCCTTCTCCCTACCACCCAGAGTGTCCAACATGATCCCTACCTACCCTGCTTAGTATCTTAACGTCATAGGAATGATCCCTTTTTGTCCCTCCCTACCCAGTCCTGCTAGTTAGCAAGAGGCTCCTCAAACCCAACCCTCCACCTGTGTCTCCGGTTCATACCAGCTCCACAACCCCTCGGCCCTCAGCCCTCCCTGTCCAAATCTTGCCCTGCCAAGCCTCACTCAGCCAACAAACCCAGGCACCGTTCTCAGGCTTCAATGCATATTAACTTATCCAGTGTTCACATCATTAAATAGACACTAACTTCTCTTATCCTCATTTTACAGATGAAGAACTGAGACACAAAGAAGTCAAAGAGCTCATATGGGACACAGCCCAGATTTGGAGTCAGACAGTCTGCCCACCCACCCCTCCCACCCCCACTCTTTAACCATCGGGCCAAGTGCCCTTTCCCACCCTCCTGCACTTAAAACCCTCCCTCCCCAGAAGAAGGCCACTTATTTAGTGTAGCAAAGAAGTTTTATTACAACTTCTGATAGGAAGCAAAGTAACAATGCAGAAGTTGGTATATGCGAACCGATGTGTGGTGGGCAGGGTCCGAGGGCCTTAACCATATAGTCTTTTGTTCCTTTTCCCATCACAGGCCAGCACTGGCATCTGATCCCTCCCAGTCTCTCTCCACTCCACGGCACTGGACGGAGGTGTTTGAGACCCTCGCCCGACCGGCGGCTTGAAAGGAGTAAGGAGGTGCGGCAGATCCATCCAGGCAATCCCAGGAGGCGACCCGCCGCGGTATTGCGCGGTCCAGTCCGCAGTCCGCAGATCCCGGGCGCTTGCTGCTCTCTGGCGGCCAGAGCCGGGAGCCCGAGAGCCCGGGGACCCGGGAACCGCGCCGTCTCCGCTCCGCGCGCCCAAGGGCACCAGCGAGTGACCGAGAGTCAGGGGGAAAGGGCGGGAGGAAAGGGGACGCGGCGGAGGGGCAAAGGGGAGGAGGTCCGGCAGAGGCGCGGAAAGGGGCGCGGGAAGGGGCGCGGGAAGGGGTGTGGAGCTGACCGCCAGAAGAGAGGGCGGGCGGGGGCACCCGCGGCGACCTGCTGCCTTGGGGCCGGAGCGGGCGTCAGCGCCGCGGCCCCTCCGGACCCCAGAACTGCCGCTCGCCCGGCGCGCACTGCCCCTTCTCCCGGCGAGTGGGGCGCCCCCTCCCTCGGCGCCGACCGCCCCCTCCTCCTTCCCGGCGCTGCCCCTCCTCCGTCCCGCCCCCCGCGCCCGGTGGAAAGCGAGCGCCGCAGTGGCTTTGCCTGCACTGCCCGGCCCCTGAGCCGCCGCTCTGCCCGCTCGCCTGGGCACGCTCAGAGAGCGGCGTGCGTCCCCGGCCCCCGGCTCTTCGCTCCGACTCCGCGACACCAGCCTCGGGAGCCCCGGCCGCCGCGCCGCCGGCCCCGCTCCGCTGGCGGACAGCCGCGCTCCGCGTTACAGCAACTCGGGCAGGACCCCGACGGGACCCGCGCGCCAGGCTGCCGCCCGAGCCCCGCGGCTATGCCCGGGGCCCCTCGCCTGTCCGGTCGCTCGTCCTGCGCCCGGGCCCGGCCCCCGACGGCCGCGCGTTGAGATGACTTTCCGCGACCTCCTGAGCGTCAGTTTCGAGGGACCCCGCCCTGAC
>NW_024412427.1:17330011-17407195 GCF_014898765.1 Herpailurus yagouaroundi | reverse complement strand
CGCCGGCGGCGGCGGCGGCGGCGGCGGCGTGGTGGGCGCGGGCAGCGGCGAGGACAACCGGAGCGCCGCTGGGGAGCCAGGGGGCGCGGGCGCGGGCGGCGAGGTGAACGGCACGGCGGCCGTCGGGGGGCTGGTGGTGAGCGCGCAGGGCGTGGGCGTGGGCGTCTTCCTGGCCGCCTTCATCCTCACGGCCGTGGCGGGCAACCTGCTGGTCATCCTCTCCGTGGCCTGCAACCGCCACCTGCAGACGGTCACCAACTATTTTATTGTGAACCTGGCCGTGGCCGACCTGCTGCTGAGCGCCACGGTGCTGCCCTTTTCGGCCACCATGGAGGTTCTGGGCTTCTGGGCCTTCGGCCGGGCCTTCTGCGACGTGTGGGCCGCTGTGGACGTGCTGTGCTGCACGGCCTCTATCCTCAGCCTCTGCACCATCTCGGTGGACCGGTACGTGGGCGTGCGCCACTCGCTCAAGTACCCCGCGATCATGACCGAGCGCAAGGCGGCCGCCATCCTGGCACTGCTCTGGGCCGTGGCCCTCGTGGTGTCCGTGGGGCCGCTGCTGGGCTGGAAGGAGCCGGTGCCCCCTGACGAGCGCTTCTGCGGCATCACCGAGGAGGCAGGCTACGCCGTCTTCTCCTCGGTGTGCTCCTTCTACCTGCCCATGGCCGTCATCGTGGTCATGTACTGCCGCGTGTATGTGGTAGCTCGAAGCACCACGCGAAGCCTCGAGGCGGGCGTCAAGCGAGAGCGCGGCAAGGCCTCCGAGGTGGTGCTGCGCATCCACTGTCGCGGCGCCAGCACCGGCGCGGGCGCCAGCGCCGACGGGGCGCACGGGACGCGCAGCGCCAAGGGCCACACCTTCCGCAGCTCTCTGTCCGTGCGCCTGCTCAAGTTCTCCCGCGAGAAGAAGGCGGCCAAGACGCTGGCCATCGTCGTGGGCGTCTTCGTGCTCTGCTGGTTCCCCTTCTTCTTCGTCCTGCCGCTTGGTGAGTGACCCCTCTCCAGCCCCTTCCCTTCCGCCTTGAGCCTGTGGCCGTGCCTTCCCTGCACCCAGACTTGGATGGCCTTCCCGGGTGGAGGGTGCCTCTCCACCTGAGCATGGAAGGTTGACTCAGTAACCCTCCTGGACTCTTAGGCGGGTGCACTTTGTGGGCGACAAACGAGAGGCCTTTCGTGCCTGCAGGATTCATTTTCCAGGCTTCTGACTTCTGTCCTCCCTCTGAATTGCCGTTCCCAGCCGAACCCCCAAAACACAAGAGGTCAGTGGAATCTGTGCGGGCACATGCCCATAGCATGTGGTCAGCGGTGTTCGTGTTCCTCTACATACCCGCCCTCCCAGCACACAGCCAGATGTGAATGCCAGCCCCCCTGCCCCCCCCTCCCCCGGAGGTGGGTGCACTGTGGGTGGGCCTACTTTCATTCAAGGCCAACATGCATGTACATTAGCAGGTACTGGAAGCCACCTGCTTTTTCCCACACTCACTCCGTGTCTGTGAAAGCCCTGGGCTCTCACTTCCGAAATCTCCTCTTGGAGGGGGGGGGGGGGGCGGGGAGAGGGGCGCCTGTGTGCCATGAGAAGGAAAGGGAGAGGGGCAAATTATCAAATGGGAAGTTAATACCATTCATGGTTGTTTCTGACATTTACTGAGTCCTTTTTTCTGAGAACTTTCTTATCTCTTTCGGCAGGCCCCCTGCCGTCCTGGGAGGTAGGCGGCTTTTCTCAGGGGCTTAGTTCCACCCCTGAAGGCCCCTCCTAGAGGGCCTTGGGCTGGGTCAGCACAGGGAGCAGAAGGGGAGCAGCATCTCTGGGGACGCATTTGCCCTGAGTCATTTTGCCCATGTCTGCAAGCTCAGTTTGGGGCCTCCCGAGCTGCCTTTCCCAGGCCTCGCTCCCTCCACATTGTGCGGCTGAGTCAGGAAGGGGACAAGGGCTTCCCTCCTGCTCCCCTGCAGGCCCTCTCCACGCAGCAGCAGCCGGAGTGAACTTTATGCATTATAGATTAGTGTGTCGCTCTCTACTAAAACCCCTCAATGCTTTCCACACTGCCCTGGAAACAAAATCCAAACTCTCCACCATGGCCTGTGAGGGTGACCTTCAAATTTATTATTGTCCAAACCAAAATGAGACATTATGAATATTTATGCTGGGATCACAGGCACAAACCAGGACAGCGGGGGCAGACCCGGACACAGGGTCCCCCTCCTGGAAGGAGGGCCTTGAGTGATGGCCTCATGGCTTTGCCGCCTGCCGCTTCCTCACTACGCGCTCTGGCTCCCCTGACTCTCTTCCAGTTCCTTGCCCACACCGAGCTCATGCCCTTGCATTTGCTCTTCCCTCTGTCTAGCCTGCCTCCCCCCACCCCCAGCCCCGGCTAACCTTAGGTCTCCGTTTCAATGTCCCCTCTTCAGAGAGGCCTTCCCAGACATCTCAGTCTCAGCGTGTCCTTCTCTGTATTTTTCTCCCTGGGGGGACAAGTTTCTGTTCCCTCACGTCTGCGTGTTGCTTGGCTGGTGCCTGACCTCCCTGCACTGGCCAGAAGCTCTTCAAGTCCAAGGCTGTGTGGTCACCAAATCCACAGTGCCCAGCACAGTGCCTGGCATGTAAGGAGCAACGTACAGTGTGACTTTAGGATGTATATAAATGGCATCAGGCCGTGCACATCATTCTTGAGTTTGCCTTTTCATTATGTTGGTGAGACTTATGCATGCTGGTTCATTTTAGCAGCAGTATCGTATTCCGTGCGAGGGTGTTCCGTGGGGTGTTGATGGAGGCTTCTGCCGGACGTTAGAGTTTTCACGTTTTTCACGGTTAACAGTCAACAAAGGGCTACTGGGTTTGTTTGTTGGTTGGTTTTTGTGGGGTTTTTTTTTTTTTTTTTTGACATTTAGAGCACGTGTGCTGCTTTTCCAGGAAGTCATCCCTACATTTCCATGGCCTTTGGCTCTTTTTCAATCCTTCCATCTCTGCTGCTCCTCACGCTTGGTGTGGGACCCCCAGCGTGTCCTTGTCTCCTCCCTCCTGCCAGTCTGTGCTGTGCCCAGCCTCCTGAGCCCCAGGGAAGAGCCCAGAGCCCTGGTGGAGCCAAATTGAGTGGAATCTGGCACTAAGGAGCACGCAGAGGACAGAGGCCAAGCAGGGAACCGGAATATTCTGATCCGCCGTGGTGTGGCTTGGAGGGTGGGGCAGGGCCCCAGAGAGAAGGGGGAGCAGAGCCTGTAGTCGGGGCAGGAGTGGCCTGAGGGCTATGCAGAAAGGAGAAGGGGCCAGGAGGTCCTGACACCCCCAGCACTGGGCCCAGGCCTGGGAGGAAGGAGGTTTCTTTGAAGGAACAGGGAAAATTCTGAGCAACAACTTTTGGGGGGAATGTGGGATCCAAGGGGATGGTATATCTTGGTATGAAAGTACCAATATATGGCTGGGGCGGGGGATGCTGGGAACTTAGATAAAGGGGACCAAGAATGGAGGTCGTTGCCAAAGCACGAGCATGGGGTACAGTCTCGCAGAAATAGGATGGAGGGACAAAGAGAAGAGAGGGGCTGGGGACAGAGCTTCGGGGAGCACCCACTTTGAAGGAACCAGAAAGCGGCAGAGAAGGAGAGCACAGGAGGACAGGCATCTCCCTCCTCCCAGGCCCCGGTCTCCATGCCGGGTGTGACCAGCACCAGAGTTGGGAGGATTGAGAAAGAACAGCGTGTGCCAGCTCGGGCTATAGACTGTGGCACCTAGTAGGGCCCCAACCCAGGGGTTGTCGAACAGACCCAGGGTGCCCCTCACCCACTCCTCTGCACACAAAGCTGAGTGGAAGTAGGAGCCACAGCCGCAGCGGCGACACAGCCGGTGAGCAACCCCGACATCCCAGAGACCATTGAGACCCTTAGGAAGGGATCCCAGGGTCCCAGAGGGTCATTGGTCCTGGGGCCATGGGACTGCCATCTATAAACCTGAGATGCTGTGGGTCAGGCCAGCGTGACAGCTGGGAGAGACACAAACCCGTTGTCCTGAACCACGGAGCCTCTGGGGGCCCAAGACACTGGCTAGAAAGGACTGAGTGAGACGCAGACACGTCACCTGAAATCCTGAGGGGCCAGGAGAGGGATCTCCCACACCTCCACTGTCCCCTTTCCCCATAAGCAGCAGCAGCAGCAGCAGGGCACGTGACAGGCAGGCAGAGGCTCAGCTCAAAGAACCTGATGTTCTTTCTATCACGTGTCTGACCCCAAGATGCCAGTCACAAGGCCAGGAAGGGCGGCATTGGCTCCTTCTGGGGCACCCGGGGAGCTGTGTGTGGACACAAGAAGCGTCGCTCCCCCTCATGGGAGGGTGCCCACCTGCCTGGCATTCCCTGCTGATGCCCAGCTGAGCCATCCCATGCACCAGAGGGCCCCTGCATCCTGGTTCGCCTAGGACCAGTCCTGGTTATTTATGCCTGTGGACGGGCATGATTCCTAGTGACGCTCCCCTTTCACTCTCAAAGGTGTTCCAGGCTGAACAACAGAATATACGGTCACCAGTTCTTGGGGCCTGTGGAGGAGGGGATCTTGGAAGCCTTGTCCCTTTCAGATATGTCCCCCCTCCCCTCACCCCAGCAAGCTGGCGCGGAACTTAGAAAATCACAGGACATTGTGTAAAGGCCCCTCCTGACATCTAGAGGAACCCAAACTTACGGAATACGTTTGGAGAGGGGCAGCAAGTTTGTACCTGCTGCCTGAAGACTTCCACTGAGGACGCCCAGAGAAAGGGGGCATGGTGCAGGCTGGGGCCGGCCGGAAGTACGCCTGATTAAAGCCTCTGGCCCAGGGCACTTAGTGCAGGAGTCCTCTCACCCCCCAGAGGTATGGGCCAGTGTTTGGGGGTAGAAATCCCTGTGGGCAAGAGGGGAGCAAAGGAACTGGGGGAACCTTGCCCTGGCAAGCCCCCATCTGCAGAAGAACTCCCCCCTGGGACCTACACACACACACACACACACACACACACACACACACTCACTCATGACAGCCCCACCCTAGCAACCACAGGCAGACCCCCATCCTGCACTTGGAGCTCCCTTTGGTTGGGCAGGTCACCAAGCCTCACTGGCCTCTGAATTGGCCTCAGAATGTGCTCAGTCACGCAAAGCAGCCTCAGAGGCTCAGAGCACACAGTCCCCTTTCAAATACAGGGCGTACAAGCTGTCTGGAGGCTCAGATACCAGAAGTCCCAGGACTGTCCAGCCACAGTCCCAGAACCCCATCTCCAGCCATCTGTGAGCCATACCTGGGCCTCCCTCCCACACTGTCAGTCTCAGCCCTGTGATATCACTGCCCACCCCGACCACCCCTAGATTTAGTTAGGTACTCCTTCATGCTCCCCTAACACTCCGCACATGTTTTGATAACGGTGCATTGCAATGGCCAATATTCTTACACATATCACAAAGCACGAGGGCAGAGGAAACTATACATGTGTAGATACAGAAGCGTGAAAGTATTTGTGGGGTGCCCCGTGGCTTGGGAGACGTGGAATGGAGAGCCCATAAGAAGAGGGGTCACAAGATGAGACAGGAGGCCATCAACAGGGGAAAAGGGAGATAAATTGTGGTGTTTTCATTGGCTGAACTACCATACAGCAAGGAAAAAGAACAACCGTGTTGCCTGCAGTTAAGGTGGATGAATTTCACGGACGCTGTGTTGGGCAACATAAGCCAGATCTGAAGTTAAAAGCATGCATACTAGATGATTGTATGTGTATGAAGTTCAAAAACGGGCAACACTCATTGATGAGAAAAATCAGAATAGTGGGTATGTGTAGTAGGTGGTATTGACCGGAAGAGAGAGCAAAGAAACTCACAATATGCTAATTTGGATGTAAATTTTAAAAAATAAAAAAAATTAATAAAAAAAAAAAGAAGTCTTCTGAAGGACCGAGAATGTTCTAGATCTTGGTCTGGGCAGTGATTACATCGGGGTGTGCACATCACATAGTCATCAAGCTATATTCTTGCAACGCATGTGCTTTCTAACTTGACTGTCATCATCTTGTGGCTTAATTAGAAAGAGAGAAGACAGGACGAGGCAGAAGAGAGGCTTGAGCCATGCTGAGGAATTGGTGTCCAGACTGGAAAGCACACATTGGCAGCCAGCTATGGAGGGTAGCATGTGCATGTGCATCTGAGAGTGTGGAGGGACTCATCTCCCCAAGTTCCCCGAGGTCGTGCAGGGACCTACGGTCACAGGGGGGAGCGGTGGGGGATGCTTTGCTGCAGGTCCTAAGTAGTGGCATCACTGTTCCCTGGCCCAAAAGCCTGAAGAAAGGGCTGGCAAGCCATCCCCTCTCCGTGCCTTTGCGGAACCTGGCACATAGTAGGTGCTCAGTTAATGCGCACAGAGGGAGGGAGGGGTAGAACCCACATCCTCCCTCTCTTCACATCCTCCCAGGACAAGAGTCTGAGTGGCAAAGCACAGCACTCTTTTTTGTTTGTTTTGTTTTATTAGGATAAGAACACTTAACACAAGACCTACCCTGTTAACGCATTTTGAAGCGTATGATACAATATTGCTAACTGTAGACACGGTGTTGCACAGTAGATGCCCAGAATTTATTCATCTTAAGTGAACGTTATACCTGTTGATTGACAACTCCCTTCCGCCTCCACCAGCCCCCGGCACCCACCATTCCACTCCTTGATTCCCATGACCCAGCTTCAACATCGTCAACCCAGGGCCAGTCTTGGTTCATCCCAAACCCCACCCACTGCCCCACCACTGAGGATTCTTTTGAAAGAACATCCAGACATCATATCAGTTCATCTGTAAATTCTTCAATATATATTTCTAGAATGCAAGAACTTTTTGAAAAATAACCACAATCCATTGTAATGCAAAAAAAAAAGATTGTTTAATATCAAATACTGTCTACTTAGTGTTCAGATGTAGCCAGTTGCCTCATAAATTTGTGGTTTGTTTGAATCAGGATCCAAATAGGGTACATGTTGCAGGTGGTTGATTTGCCTGCTAGGTCTCTTAAATTGTAAGATTCTCCTCTCCCCACCTTTTCCTTGCAATTTATTTGGTGAGGAAACCAGATCATTTGTCCTAAAGAGTTGCCCACGGTCTGGAGTTTGCATCCGCATGGTGCCATTTAATGTGTCCCTCTGTTCCCTGCACTTCCTGTAAACTGGCTTGATCAGATTCCGGTTCAGGGCTTTGGCCAAGAATTCTATTTGGCGCCGTTAAGATTGGTGAGAGGCTCAGACGCCTGATAAGATGTTTCAGGCTCAGCTTGTACTTTTTCCCCCCCCAGAACCTGGGAGCCACCATTTCTCTGAAGAGCCTTAGTTTCTCTTAGTAGTAAATGATCGTTTAAAGACCACAGTCTGAGCTCTCAGCTGTTCTGTGATATTGAGTTAGTCCCTGAGTCAGCAGATAGAGCTAGGAAGTACTAAGAATGAATGCATGAATGAATTTATGAATGAGAGAGAGAAAGGAAGAGAGAGAGGGAGACAGAGGAAGAGAGAGGGAGGGAGGAAGAGGGAGGGAGGGAAGAAGGAAAGAAGGAGGGAGGGAGGGAGGGAAGGAAGGAAGGAAGGAAGGAAGGAAGGAAGACCACTGACAGGGTGTACCTAGGAACTGCTCCTCTACCTACATCCCTGCTGCTACAGAAGGGTGTCCCAAGGCCAGACAAGTAGTTCCCTGCCAGCCCCACAGAGTTCATGGATCCTAAGGCAAGCATGGGGGGCACAGGACTTCTGATCTATTCCTGGTCCGTCTCAAGCCAGGGGACCTACCAGTTACCTCTCACCATGGAAAACTGGCAAGGCAAGTTATCCGAGAGAATTGGCTTGGCATAGCTGGCCCCACAGTGCCCTCAAATCACCCCTCTGTGTTCTCACAATTCATCTGAGAACGGGCCCCTATCCAGGTCTCCTCTTCCCAACAGCCTTCCATGATTGTGCCCACTTCAAAATGGCCTTATCTCATACCACTCTCCCTTTCCCCTTCTCTGTTCCAGTGATCCTAACTTCTGTGTTGGCCTCCAGCGTCTCAGGTTCCCTGCTGCCTCAGGGCCTTTGCACATTCCCTTTCCACTGTCTGGAATTCTTTCGTCAGATGGATGCATGGCTCACTGCCTCACAAGGTCTTCAGGTCTCAGCTCAAGTGTGCTTTGTTAGGCTTGTCTGACCCTTTAGAGTATAGCAAAGAGGTCTGCTGGTGGCAGAGGTCCCAGCCTCTCTTGACAAAGGAGCTATTGAAAGCCACTGAGTGAGACGTTGAGAGAAGCAGCAGAGAGAAAGCAAGTCTAGGGCTGGGAATTCCTTCTCTCCTAGCCCTGCTGGCAAGAAGATGCCTGAATATCTAAATGAATGTGGTATTTTTTTTAATGTTTATTTATTTATTTCAGAGAGAGAGAGAGCAGGGGAGGGGCAGAGAGAGAGGGAGACAGAGAATCCCAAGCAGGCTCCACACCATCAATGCAGAGCCCAATGCAGGGCTCAAACTCACGAACCCACGAGATCGCGACCTGAGCTGAAATCAAGAGTCAGAGGCTTTACTGACTGAGCCACCCAGGCACCCCTGAATGTGGTATCTTTAACCCCGCTCTATCTCTCTGGCCAGAGAGAATGGCTGCCTGGGGATGGAAAAGTGACTCGTGATGGAGGGGGTGGGAGAGGGGGCAGGCTGGGGTGCAGCCTGATATTTCATGGTCGGCTGCAAGTTATGAGCAAGGCTGGCTGTGAATTCTGACATTCTGCCAAGAACAAGTTTCCTTCTGGTGATGCCAGAAGAGTGCTGTTAATCACACAGTCCGCCCCATGGCTTCAGAGCGGTCACTCCTCAGCCAGGCTTGGCCAGATCGGTCCAGCTGCAGGCCTAGCCGGCTCCTCTGTAGCATCTCCTACACCTGGACGTCGCCGGTCCTTAGGAGAGGGGACTGGCTTGTGGTCATCAAGGCCCCAAACACAGACCTCACAGGCTGTGTCAGTGTCCCCAACCCTGTGTGGGCCAGGCTGGCCCAGCCAACATACCATAGGATAAACTTACCTGCCGACAAAGGAGAGGCCCTGCCTTTTATGACTGGTGGACGTCCAGCCCTCCCTGGACATTAGGTTAGGCTCCTGACAGAGGCGCCCCAGTATAGGGAATGGGGAAGGGCAGGTGGGAGCAAGCCTGATGCACGCTCACGTGAGAGCAAGGTCAAGGAGAAGAGAGAAGCAAGCAGGAGTTGTTTGTGCTCTGCGGTCACCTCCCACCTGCGTTCTTACTGCCTCTCCTCACAGGCGCCTAAGTACAACCCCTCAGCCCCTGCTCTGGGTCAGGCACCTGTGTTCGCGGCCAGGCTGGAAACAGCCATCAATCTCATTCCTGCCTTCGAGAAACCGGGAGCCTAGAAGGGTAGACAGAGCAGTAACAAATTTTACTAAAATGCAGGCTTGCGTGAAAGGGCACCCAGGCTTGGTGGGGAGAACATCTGACCTGAGGCCAGAGGACGGGGTGGGAGGAAACAGTTGGGGCCAAGCAGAAAGGCAGACGGAGGCCAGCCCCTGTGGGAAAGTCCTGCCTGCAGCTTCAGCCTTCGGCGTGGGGGCAGATTTGGAGGGAAGCAAGCTGTAGGCAGCACCGTGCCCTGAAAAGCCTCGAATGCAACACCAGAAAGCCTGGGCTTGGTCCTCAGAGCCACCGGAAGCCACTCAACGCTTTTCAGAGGGATAAGGAGAGAAACCCGTTTTAGAAAAGGCCTCCAGCAGCGATGTGCAGAGTGGAGAGGCCAGAGGACCCCAGGGGCAGTCCCAGCCATGCGACTAAGCAAAGGCTTCAGGAGCGAGGTGAAGGGAGGGGGACCCCGTCTAGAGAGAAACTCGAATGTCCCGGGCATGATGGCCAGCTGGACACGTAAGGTAGAGAAGAGGGACTCCTTCGGCAAACTCAGCAAGCGTTCAGCACCTACTGTGTGTTCGGGGTGCTCAGGAGATCTCTGGGGCCACGGGAGTGCCGTGCCAAGCAAAACAGGCACGAGTCCTGCCCTGTGGACTTTGCTGCAGAGAGAGATGATGGACAAAATGAAAAATAAATAGCACGGGAGACGGCAGGAAGTGCCAGGGGGGCAGCAACGGTGCCAGCTGAGGGGGGTGGGGGGTCGCGGGCGGGAAGACCATGCAATTTGCCGTGGGAAGACAGGGAGATGTCACCACGAAAGTTAGGGCATGAGCCCTGTGGGGATCTGGGGGAAGAAGATTCTAAGGAAAAGCAAGTGCAAAGGCCCAGGGTGGGAGCGTGTCCGGCATGTCCAGGAAGCAACATGGAGGGCAGTGTGGCTGGAACAGTTGGGGGGCAAGTAGGAAGAGGGGACAGCAGAGAGGTTGGGGGCCACGTGTTGAGCTGTGTAGGTCATGGGGTCTTAGCAGAGAGGGGGAAGGGCAGCTTTTAGAGAGTCTGGGAGGCCAAGGAGTGATATGATCCATTTATATGTTTAAAGAGTCGCTCTACGGTCACCTGGGTGGCTCAGTCGGTAAGGCATCTGACTCTTGGTTTCGGCTCAGGTCATGATCTCGCCGTTCGTGAGTTCGAGCCCCACATCGGGCTCTGTGCTGACAGCACGGAGCCTGCTTGGGATTCTCTGTCTCTCTCTCTCTCTCTCTCTCTGCCCCTCCCCCTCACATACATGTGCTCTCTCTCTCTCTCAAAATGAATAAACATTTAAAAAAAAAACAAAAAAATAATCACTCTACCTGCTGGGTTGAGGATAGATTGCAGGGTATAAGGGTGCAAGCAAGAGACAGTGGGGAGGTTACTGAGTTACTCAAGGCGGGAGATGATAGTGTCTTGTACAGGGTAGGAGGGCCCCTGGAGTAGGGTACTATTGAGTTCTGACCTCAGGCCCTTCCTCTCTGCCCTCAGTCACTCCATTCTATAGCCATCAGCCTCGTCATTGTTCTGCAAACATGCCAGGGCCACCTCAGGGCCTTTGCACTCGCTGTTCCCTCTCCCTGCAATACTTTTCCCCAGGTGTCCACAGGCCTCATTCAGCTCTTTACTCAAATGTCACATTCTCAGCAGGCCTTTCCTGGCCACCTTACCCAAAATTTTTACCACCACCCCCAGCTACCCACAAACTCATGAACACACACCTCCCATCTTCCTTCCTTACAGTACGTTTTCTCCTTAGCATATTTTATTACCTGATATGGTTGCATTTTCCTTGTTTATCCTATGCATTGCCGGCCTTGCCCAATGAAATGTAAGCTTCATGAGGTCAGGATAAGTGTGAAATGCCAGCAGACACCCAAGTAGAGACGTCTGGGAGGCAGGTGGATCTGAGTCTGGAATCTGGGAGAGCCATCTGAGCCGGAAATAGAGCTGCGGGCATGATCAACCTAAAGTCAGTGTTTAAAACCACAAGCTGGGGGGGGGGGGGGTGCCTGGGTGGCTCAGTCAGTTAAGTGTCGGACTTCAGCCTCAGGTCATGATCTCACAGTTCGTGAGTTCGAACCCTGCGTCCGGCTCTGTGCTGACCGCTCGGAGCCTAAGGTCTGCCTCATATTCTGTGTCTCCCTCTCCCTCTCTGCCCCTCCCCTGCTTGCACTCTATCTCAAAATAAATGAATATTTAAATAAATAAGTAAGCGGGGATGAAATTGCCGGGAGAATGCAAAGGGAAGAGATTACAAAGACTCTTCTGAGAAGGACACTCCCTACATTTTGCAGCGGAGACGTGCGGAAGAAGCAGCAAAGGAAATTGACACCGAGTAGAAAGTCCAAGAACGTGGCGCCCTGGGAGCCACGGCTGTGATGAGAGGAGTCAGGGATGGATGAGAGTGGCGTCTGCAGGTTGGGATCTGGGAGGAGCGGGGCTGTTGCAGCAAAGCAGTGAGGAGCAGGTGCGGAAGAGGCGTCGGCAGGTGTGGACAGAACGAATAGAGAGAATGACGTCATAGCCTGAGAACCAGCAGAGAGGGGGCAGCTGTGACAGGGGCATGCTTACAGGGGACTGATGGATGGAGAGCACCATCAGCAGGGATGCTGACCTCGGGCAGGAGGAGAGACCCCTTTATTACCAAGGAGGAGGAGAGGTGAGGAAGGCTTGAGCCAGTGCCTGGCTTCTTTAGCTTCTGTTTTCTCTGTGAAACAGGAAGTGAGATCAGCTGCTCCAGAGGAGGCAAAGGCGGGGAAGTAAAGGCTCAGGAGGCTGGTGCAGGACTTCGGGAGAGCGGGCTGAGGGTGAGCGGCGAGGTCACTGGACGCCCCGGACAGAGCTGAGGGCGGGGACCCTAATGTATTCAGGGAACCGGTGATTCGCTCCAGAGTTAGGGTGATTCGCTCCAGAGTTAGGGTCTGGATGGATAAGTACAACCCAAATCCAGAAGGATGTGGACACGGGAAGACTGAGAAGGGGCATCTGAGGTGTGAGTGGATAGGAGTCTTGGCTAAGCAGGGATGATAGGAGAAACCCAAGAGGCTGGCAGAAGGTCAAAGTACGGAGAAGAAAGAGAGGACGAGGAGCTGCAGTCAGCAGTGGAAACCGGGTTTTAAGTGAAGAAGTGCTCAGGCTTATTTTTTAAAAGGACCTCCCAGCTGCTGTGTGCAGGACAAGGTGCGGGGCTTCTGGGGCTGGAGCAAGGGGCTCACTTAGAGGGACACTTTGAGGAGCGCCTGGGTGGTTCAGTCCATTGAGCCTCTGACTCTTGGTTTCAGCTCAGGTCATGATCTCATGGTTTCGTGAGTTTGAGCCCCACATCAGCCTCAGCGCCGATAGCGTGAAACCTGCTTGGGATTCTCTCCCTCCCTCCCTCTCTGCCCCTCCCCCGCTCACGCTATCTCTGTCTCTCTCAAAAGTAAATAAATAAAACTTAAAAAAAAAAAAAACTATGAAAAGGCACTTTGGGTAGATGAGGATAGTCATTTGAGGGTGGCACCAAGTGGGGGGGATTCCAGGACCAATAGTTGTTGGTGACGGATGGGATGCAGGGTGTGACAGAGAGAGGGCTTGGAATGTGTGGAGCACCTACGATGTGCCGAGCACACGTGGAGAGCTTTCCAGTTTAAAGATAAGATAGACAGGGCCGCCTGGGTGGCTCAGTCCATTAGGCGTCCGACTTCGGCTCAGGTCATGAGCTCACAGTTGGTGAGTTCGAGCCCCGCGTCCAGCTCTGTGCTGACAGCTCGGAGCCTGGAGCCTGCTTTGGATCTGTCTCCCTCGCTCTCTGTCCCTCCCCCGTCCTTGCTCTGTCTCTGTCTCTCTCTCTTTCTGTCTCAAAAATAAATAAGCTTTGGGGGGAAAAAAATAATAAGGGTAAGATAGGAAACCGACAGTAGCCTGCAGCTTACTTGGCCCTTAGAAGTGAGAAGATGTGCTATGGGGAGAGTACACCTAACTGCTAGGTTGGGAGGGGCAGCACAAGGAGGGCTTCCAGGTGGAGGCACCTCTGGAGCTGGCACTAACAGGTGGAGGAAAGAGGAAGGGCAATCCAGGATGAGCAGAGGCCAGAGGGCGGCAAGAAGCGAGCATGGCCATTTAGCCGATGCCCGAGAGGACGGAAGTGAAGACTGCTGAAGAGAAGCGGGAGCCACAGGCGAAAGGAGAGCCAGGGTGTGACGCTGGGTGCCGGGAGAGAGGGGTGGGAACTGAGGGAGGGTGTCCCACGAGGGCCTCTGTTTCTAATGACAGCTGCCAAGTTGAGCTAGCACACCTGGGCCCTCGGCCTGCAGGGAAGGTTGGGGACAGTGCGGGGAGTGGGAGAGGGAGCCAGCTCAGGGACGGAGAAGGGGGCTGCCGGGTACTGAGACACAGCGGCCTGGTCTCAGAGGCCCCTGTGCTCATTGAGGCTTTCCTGTAGCTGGGCTATGGGGCTGGCAGAGGCGTGCGCCGGGCCCCTGGAGAGGGACGAGAAGGCAAGACAGGTGAGGCTGGCCTGAAGTAGCCACAAGCCCGAAAGTCCAAGTGGCTAGGGACCAGCAAGCTGGGGGTGGCCCAAAAAGGGCTTGTCCACCGATGTCCCCACAGCGGGCCAGCATTGCAGGGACAGTGCCCATCAGCCAAAGGCCCATCCTCAGGGATCTCGGGACAATTCCCCATTTCATCCATGCACACAAAGGGCCGGGAAGTGCCCACAGGCCCCTCCGACCCCAGAGATCTTTGCGAGAGGTTGGAGCTGGTGGGGGACAGGCAGGACAGCAGGGAGAGTGAGACTGGGTACAGGGAGGCATGGAGGGCAGACGGCAGCACTCTGGAAAGAGCTGGGTGTGAGGCTCAGAACTGCCACTTGTGAGGGGAACAGAGGTGCTGTTGCTTGTGGAAGCTGGAGCCTAGGCACGGACGTCTGTATTTCCCGGGCAAGAGGTCTGCACACAGTGGGCAGAGAGCACATGAAACGATTGTGCCAGATGCTGTTAGTGACCCTGGACCTTGAGGGGCATATGGGCTGACTTGCACCCCAGGCCTGCCGGCATCTTTGCCCAGGGGCTTTCTCCACCCACCAAAATCCTCATCATCCACTCACACAGCAGGCAGGAAGTGTGGGAAATTAACACCCCTGGGAGCAGCCCAACCAGTGACTGATGGGAATGGGTGTATAGATACCCCACCTCCCTCACCCCGCTGGTGGGATAGCTCTGAGGTCCCTGAACTTCACGGTCTCCCAGAGCTCCCAGTGGGATTGTGCCCCCCAGTTGCCCGCAGTTCGCACCTTGCACTTGAATCCTTGTCTCAGGATCGGCTTCTGGGAGAGCCCAAAGTAAGACAGAACCTCAGCAGGACACAGTAGGAAAATCTTGGGGCAGAAAGGCTGAGTGGTTCCCGGTTCTTTGTGTGTAAGGAATTCTCAGCCTGTAGCAAGCTTCTGCACAGGTTGCTTGAGCATAAATTAGAATAGTGTTTATAACACAGCCCGGGGCATAGTACGATACTCCATATCACCCACCGATCTGAGTAAACACCACGCGGATAACCATGCTGTTTGGCCGGCTTCAGGCTCGCAGCTGAACGCATAGTCCACTGATTTGTCATCCTGCGCTAAATATAAAAGAATTGTGGCCTGAGTCAGAGTTATTTTCAGCACTGTGTCTTACTTTGCAGCCATTGAGGGATGCTATTCAGAGAGCCACCTTCCTGGAGCCTGAGGTCAACCCTGGTGGCCCCCACATTCCGAGGACAACTGTCCAACTCCTCTCCCGGGGGAAACTATCTTCTCAACATATGCTGACTGATTGCCCAGCCTCCCCCAAACCCACCAGGTCTCGGCTTCTGTTCCTGGCTCCTCTCCAGAGCTGGGAGCTGCGTCCCTTCCCGGGGCTGAGTTGTCCTCTCTCAAAAGCCACAGAATAGGGAGAGAGGAAATAAAGACACACCAGTGTTTTCATTAAGAGCCTGCTAAGTCCTGCCTCTGAGATGTATTAATCTTCACAAATCCCTTCCTAGGAAATACTCTGTTGATTTACTTATTTTGATTTTTTTTAATGTTTATTTCTTTTTGAGACAGTGACAGAGCACGAACGGGGGCGGGGTAGAGAGAGGGAGGCACAGAATCCAAAGCAGGCTCCAGGCTCCGAGCTGTCGGCACAGAGCCGGACGCGGGGCTCGAACTCACGGACCTCGAGACCTGAGCTGAAGTCGGACGCTGAACCGACTGAACTCCCCAGGCGCCCCGAGAAATATTCTTGTATTTCACAGAAAACGTGAGACTTGGATGGCCAAATAACTTGCTCAGGGCTGCGTGACCACAGTACGAGAGGCCTGTCCCTCGTGTTGCTGTGTGACCTTCCTCTTCTGCCACCACCACCGTGTCTCTTGGTACCAGGAATTCTCCCTAGGGCGGGAGGTGGGTGATGTGCAAGGGCTCCCGGGTCAAAGAAGGGGGCCCGGTGCCTCTGCCCCCTCTGGAGGGGACCCCGCTCGTTTTTCTTTGGGGGCAAAGAGAAGAGAGAGCGGGTCCCCTGACTTGTCAAGGACCCCTGCCCCTGGTCTGCTCAGCCTCACGGGCACCCACCCACAGCTTTTGCCTGGGATGCCATGCTCTCGCCACCTTCCCCCTCCCCCTGCTGCTGCTGAGGATGTGAGCATGAGACGGTGGCTTTTGCTTTCTGGGTCGTGCCCTCGCATTTCGTCAGGTGCCTTTTGAAGACGTGACTCTTTCAGGTCCGTGGTGGGGATGCCAGGGGAGAAGTTTGTGAGGAGGGTCTTTCTGACACAGCTCAGATCCTAGTGCACCTACTCCCTCCTGCCTGGCGCTCTGCTCCCGCAAAGCCATCCCCAGAGGCTTGCCTGACCACTTCCGCTGAGACAGCCCCCCTGACCTGCATTCCAACAGCCATGGGCATTGTGTTTATTGAGCCTTAATTCTAGGCTCTGTCTCTTGCCTGCTTGAAAATATCCATGACTCCGAACTACTCACAAATAAATACAGAGATTCCCAGCATTTTTTTAAAAAATTTTTTTATGTTTATTATTTTTGAGAGAGACAGAGCACTAGCGGGGGAGAGGCAGAGAAACAGAGGGAGACACAGAATCTGAAGCAGGCTCCAGGCTCCGAGCTGTCAGCACAGAGCCCAACGCGGGGATGGAACTCGTGAACCTCAAGATCATGACCTGAGCCAAAGCCGGATGTTTAACCGACTGAGCCACCCAGGCGCCCCTGAAATTTCCAGCATTTAAGGCTCTTCACCATCTGTCCCAAATGACATTTCCTCGGCATATCCCATAGGACACTACCAGGCCCCAAAGTTGTAATCCTCTTACCCACCTGTCCCCTCCACTCCTAACACCTGCTCCTCATCTTGCCAGACTCCAGTCCATCCTGTGAGAACCCTGGCAGCCCCACCCCCACCCCACATGCTGAACACTGCCATCACCCCATCTTCATTCCCTTGGTATTTTATGCACATAGCTACTGAGAGAACCTAGCCATGTTTGTTGTGAGCCCAGCGCAGTGCCTGATGTGGGGCAAGCCTTGGTCAACATTTAATTCAAAAGTTCTTACCCTTTTTGTGCGAGAGACTACCTGGGCATCTGGCAAGCTTGTGGAGCCCTTCTTAAGAGTTATGCTTTCAAATGCATAAGCTAAAACACAGAGGATTGCAAATAAAACCGATTTCACTGAAAACGTCAAAATATTTGTGAATGAAATCTGTGATCTAGTAAGTGATGTGCTTCTGGGTTAAGGCGTTAAATAGCAGGGTTATCTAGTGGTGGATTCTGATGATTGTCGTTTCCAAATAGGAGCATACACAACATTGCAAAGCATCTGCAGCAACTGAATGTGATAGGAAAATATCTGCGGGCACTGTAATCTTAGGTGGAATCACGTGAAACTGCCAAGCCAGCACCAGTTTTGAGCGACAAGAACCGTGATTTCCTATGGTTGGGTGTCATTCTATTCGGGTTTATTGGCTACACTCATCATGGAGGGAAATGCTCCATATCAGGTAGAAGTGAATAAAATGGAAGATGATTTTTCCTCCTCCAAGTGCATGGACCCTTCGAATTCTCTCAGGGACCCCTTGGGGGAGATACGTTGAGAGCCCCTGGTGGATGACCCTGCGCCTGAGGGCATCTAACAGGCGTGGGTCTCTGCCCCCTCCCTTCCCCGCAGGCTCCCTGTTCCCGCAACTGAAGCCCTCGGAGGGCGTCTTCAAGGTGATCTTCTGGCTCGGCTACTTCAACAGCTGCGTGAACCCGCTCATCTACCCCTGCTCCAGCCGCGAGTTCAAGCGCGCCTTCCTCCGCCTGCTGCGCTGCCAGTGCCGGCGTCGCCGGCGCCGCCGTCCCCTCTGGCGCGTCTACGGCCACCACTGGCGGGCCTCGACCGGCGGCCCGCACCCCGACTGCGCTCCCGGCCCGGGCGCCGCGCCTCCTGGAGCCCCGCTGGCCCTCACCGCACCCTCCGCCCCCGGCTCCCCGGGCACGCCCGAGATGCAGGCTCCTCCTGTCGCCGGTCGTCGCAAGTCGCCCTGCGCCTTCCGCGAGTGGAGGCTGCTCGGGCCGTTCCGGAGACCCACCACCCAGCTGCGCGCCAAGGTCTCCAGCCTGTCGCACAAGATCCGCGCCGGGAGCGCGCAGCGCGCAGAGGCCGCCAGCCCCCTGCGCGCGGAGGTGGAGGCGGTGTCCCTGGGAGTCCCCCACGAAGTGGCCGAAGGCGCCACCTGCCAGGCCTACGAATTGGCCGATTACAGCAACCTCCGGGAGACTGATATTTAAGCACCCCGAGCTAGGCCCTGAGCTAGGCCGGGGAGCGTGCTGGGGGAGGTGGAAAGGGGCTGGGGGTGCGGTGAGGGGAGGGCCGGGAGGGAGGCTGGCTTTGTTCAAGAGGCCGGTGCGGCATCAGGGACCCGGACACTGATCAGGGCGGCTGCTCTCTGGCTTCCCTGAGGAACTGGGGCCGGGGTAAGGCCTTTGAAAGTTGACAAGTTTTGGCCCCCTCCTGACACAGGTGCCCGGAGCTCCTTCTTGAAGAGGAAGGGGCTTCGGGCTCCGTGGGGCCACTGGCTCCCAATCCCTGTTTGAGAAACACTGTCCCATCCCTGCTCTGAACCCTGGGTAGACAGCCTCAAGTATGGCCAGGCAGGCCTGCCTCTCCTGGGGAGGAAGGGGCACAGAGGCCCTGCTTGGCTCTCTCCAACGCCTCCCCTGGGGAAAAAGTCCGTGGGGCCAAGGCTTCTCAATGGACACAATTTCTCCTTACTGCCGACTGGAGGAACCCAGAGGACCTGCCAACACCACCAACAAACTTTGGTGGCAGATTGGATGACCATTGTACAAGCCTGTTGTATTGACCCATGGACCCACTCCCCCCTACAGAGGCTCTATCATGCATACCCCATCACCCGGCCCTGCCCCTCATTATGTCCAAGGGCCTTACTGTTTACACTCTGTACATAGTGCCTGTGCCCGTCACTTCTTGCTGGGATCTGGAGCCATCAAACGGGAAGAGCTTTGTTTGTCATTTTGAGACATATTTATTGGTAAGAGTACTTCTATTTTGTCCAAACTGTGCAAACTGTCCCTCTTTAGCTTGTAACCCATAAAGAATTACTTTTTTTTTTTTTTCCTAAAATCCTTCAAGTTCTAAAGCCCCACAACAGGATAGATTGGGTCTGCATTCACTTTCTAATTGCAACTTAAGGCCTCTTCAACTGATGGCTGCTATCCTCTGGGAATTTTAGCATGACCAAAGGACTCAGGAGTTTGGTGGCTTTTAAAATTCACATGATTAGTCTTGGGAATCAAACAGTAATCATAAGCATAAATTTTCGCTTTGTCAGTCTCCCCAGATGTATCTGTGATGCTCTGAGGGCCTCAGTGAGGAAGGTGGCCATCAGTTAAATGCGTGAAACATTACATGAAAAAATATACAAGCCCATGTAGACAAGTGTACATGATGAGTGAAAGAACACCTACTTAGGAACCATACTTGTTAGCTTTGAGTGAAATGTCCAACACTTGTCACATTCTCAAGAGACTGCAGGTAATCTAGTCTTCGGCTGGATAATATCAATCACATACATACAACCAGAGTGGGGGTGGTGACTGTGGTCCCGTGGAAACCTGGTTAGGTGATACCCCAGGGTGTCTGGAGTGGGGATTTTCTAAAACTGGAAGAACCAGTTGCTGGGCCCCATGTGGACCAGTAGTTTGAGCCAGAAGTTTCCATCCTGTACTGAGGAAGTAGTCTGAAAGGTGCTTGAAAGGTCACCACAATTTTATAAGGTAAAAAGACTGCCATTATTGGTGCCCAGGAGCAGACATTTCATACTGTGGGTCTACAGCAGGGTCTAGATCCTCAGGCCTGGCATCCCCCGAAGGCCCAGGAAGGGCAGTTTAATGTGGGGGTGCTGGGAACATGCTGCAGACCCCGAAGAGGGCCCACTTTACAGCACATTGGCCACCCTAAAGCTGGGGACACTGGGGGACAGTCCTTGCTCTTTTCTCACCAAGGTGGGGGCCATTCCTCAAATCAGGGGTCAACGAGGGGACAGACCCCATTGTCAAAGAACTGAACATTGGGCTCCCGGGCAGGGGTTCAGTGGCAGGGGAGGGTCTCTGAGCAGGTAAACATGGGCTCCCACATGCCAGGGCAGATAAGCCCACAGGAGGCCAACAGCGGGGACAAGGGAGCACGCTGGGGAGGGAGCCTTCATAAGGGGAATTTGGGGGGGTCCTCCCTGTCCTGTCGTGGTTAACCCATTAGGCATGCAGGCAGGTGGGGCTGGCAGCTTGCCCGGTACTTTCTCCAGGCACAATGACTAATCAGCAAGACATGTCTGATGTTCAAGTCTCAGCTCCCATCTCCTGGGCACCGAGGCCCTCTGCACACAACTGTTTCTTCCTATACCCCCATACCAAGCCTTCAGGAGATCGGAGAGCTGCAAAGCCCCCAGAGAGGCTGTGCCACAGCTAATGCACTGAGTTGCTGACCTTGGTGTCAGGACATGCCAAAGGGTCATAGAGTAGACACATCTGATTAGAGATACTGTCTCTTCGGTACACAGAGAAATGAGGCCGTCGTCTCCGGGAGGCCCCCAGGAAAGGTCAAGGTGGCTGGGAGAATGGGAAGACTCTCAGCACTGATTAGAATGGGAATAAGAGTTCCTTTACACAATCTTCAAGAAATGGGATGAGGCCTTCAGGGAGTTTGTGAGTGGGAAATGGATGGCCCTGTGAGATGGGACAGGGCGGAACGAGCCTCCAAAGACACTGGCATTTGCCTAAGCCCTTTGCCCCCACCATCCTTAGAAAGTCTCATTCCTGCTTCCCACTCCGGGCCCCAGTCCAGTCTGCCCGCCCTCCCCATTTGAGCTGGGCTCTTGCCACCCATCTTGCCTTGCTTCCCACACTCTTTCAGGGACCTCTGTCCCCAGCATCCCCCAGAGCCGCTTTTGCAAGTCACCTGGGACGTCTCATTTCCCCGACCTCCTCCCTCTGTCTGCCACAGTCCGCGCTGGTGGCTGAAATGTTCTTCTCCGCACCCAAGCCACGCCCCTGGGATCTCTTCTGGTTCCCTGGCCACACACACTCTCTCTCTCTCTCTCTCTCTCTCTGCCTCCTGCGCAGGCGCCTCTCTCTGCCATTATATGTCCCCCAAGGTTTTCTTCTTCCTCTTCTCAACTCTCCACACGATCTCATCCATTCCAAATGATCTCAGTGACCACTTGTATATAAATGGCTCCCAAGAGTTTGTCTGTAGCTCCAGATGTGTGTTCACCCTCCACCCGCCTGGGTGGATCCCAGACACCCCAAATACCAGGCCACTCGCCTCCTGCAAGGTCATCTCCTCACCTCCATGTGGGCAAGACAAGGCCACTGGTGCTGAGGCCACAGGCTCCTGGAAGCCCTGAGCCTGCCCACCTTCTTCCCAAGATCTTTCCAGATCCCCTAACCCAAACGAACCCCCACGTATCCCTCAGCCTCCCTGGTAGCTTGCACCAAGGTCATCCTGGCTTCAGACCCACTGCTAGAATCCGTACCTGTGCATGGGGAGAAGGCCGTTCCCAGAACTGCTCAGGGCTGGGTGTAAGTGTTTGTTAAATCCTGGATTGATGGAGCTGGCCAACTGACCCTTCCCTGGGACACTGCCCCATCGCCCACCTAATACTCAACACCACTGTCTCACCCTACTGGTTCTGCCCATCCTCACAAGGCTGGAGCCTGTGTCCTCCCCCAGCCAGACAGCCAGCTGTGCCTGGACTTCTGCAGCTCTATGTGCCTTCCGACCCGCCACCCCTCCACCTGGAGCCCCACCCCAAGCCTTTAGTGCCTCCTGCTCCAGGCGCTGACAGGTCCTGGCAAAAGGTTTGGGACCTTGGTCGCCCTCCCTTCGCGACCTGTCAAAGCCCCGACTCTTCAGTGCCCTCCTGACCCTGTTTCTATTTCCATCCTGTTACACCCCCAGGGACTTACATGTTCACCGTCTACTTGGAAAGAATTTCCTTTTTTTCTTCTTCTTGTGGCTCCAGCGAAGCACAAAACCAGATGCTGGTAAAGGCTAAACCGCTCCCGCAGCCTCTGCTCAGAAGAGCTCTCTGGGGAGCCCTGTGGACTCAGGTGGTGTTGGAAGCAGGGTCTTTGGGCAGAGGGGCTGCTCTGGACTCTCCTGCAGTTTGGGGCTGGCTCTCTGCCCTTCCCCACCTACCCCCTGGCAAGAGCAGGGAAACAAAAGGCATGCTGGACAGGACCCCAGCCTACATCCTCAAATTGCTCTGGTCTGGGGAGGAACTAAGCAGGAAATGCAGGATGCATTTGGAATCCAGAAGAAATCCAAGAACTGGGGCCATGACAGCCTGAGCTCTCAGAGCCGGGATCTGGAGGGAGGGATGCATGGGAGGCAATTCCAGGGACCTCCCCCATGACATTTATGGGCGTTCCCTCCAGGGGTTCATCATTCACATGATTCCACCATAGCGTTGCGTCAACCTCTTTCTGTCCTGCCAGAAACCACAGAAGGGGTCCTCGGAGGGGCCAGATTGGCCCCACTCACCTCTTGGGCCAAGCCCCAGAGGTCATAGGTCACTGGCCAGCCTATGGATTGGCTAATTTGGGGTCGAGTCTGACCAGCTGGGCAGGCAGGCAGAAGTGGGTCCGATCACGTGGTATAAAACACAGCTGTCCAGGTGCCAGTGTCCGTGGGTGGAGTGATATTCCCAGATGGGCCGGGAGCAGACAGCCATGGACATCTCTAGCACGCTGGAAAGGTGAAGAATGCAACTGCAGGTAACGAGGACGCTGAGGGACAGCTGCTTAAACATGGGGCGTCGTCTTTCTCACTTGACAAGTTACAGGGTGGGTGGCTGCGGGCATTGTTCATCGCAGACACAAGCTCTGCCTCTGCCTTCTAATCTCTGCTGTGTCGACTCACGTACTCTCTGTTGCCTGATCATGATCAATGTTTCCAAAATCCACATTCTTATTCAAGACAGAGAAAAAAGGAGAAAAGTCTGCTTTTATCAAGATAACAAAAAGCTTTCCCTGAGCCCTTCCCCTAGCACACCTCCACTCGGCTCTTATGGGCCAGAACTGAGTCCTATGACCACCCTCCAAGGGAGACTGATGAAGTCAAAATAGGTTGGATGCTTGGCAGTGAAGGTCCACACTCACGTGATTTTGTACAGCCCGCAACCTAAGAATGAGTTTTACATGTTTCAGTGGAAGGGGTAGTAAGGTGGTTGAAAGAATATGTCATGGTGAGAAAACTACCCAGAAGTTTCCTCTTGGCTCACAAAGCCTACATTTTACTATCTTGCCCTTTACAGGAAAAGTCTGTCAACCCTTGCTTTAGGGCAACAAGGACCCCAGCCTCCCACTGGGCACACTGCTATTCTGAAGAAAATTAGAATTCTGGCATTAGGAAGAAGCAAAGAATCACTATCCAGCAGTCAGGCTCAGTGCCCACTATCTATGCCAGTCAATACGTTTCAAGCCCGCATCCGCTTATCTAATCTGCAACAGCATAAGCAAAGAGCTCCCCCTCTCACTAGGAACCTGACAGAAAGGGGTTTTTCTGGAAGCCCCCAGCCTTGAGGACATCTTCCCAGACTGGCCAAATGTGTAGGATTTGGAAAGAGACCGGTGAAAAGGAAAGGAAAGGCAGGATCAACACTGGCTGTGTCTCAAAAGGCTCAGTGGGACATTATTTGCTCAATGAACTTGCTCCCAGCCAAGGTGCCGGTTCTTAGTATCACAGGTCTAGAAAATGGACCCAGTTAGGGCTCCACAGTTACCAGCCTCCTATAAGCTGACACAGACAACCTAACTCACTAGGACATGAAGTTCCTAAGCCCGAGACCAATGTGCTCATTTTTAATGGAAAAATATAGCTGTATGTTTACAAGCCAGTGTCCTCGTGATGACAAATGAACTTGTTGGGAAGCCAAACTGTGGTCTGAAAGTCCCTTAGTGCATTCAGAGGCTGAGCAGGGAAGTTACTAGAAAGAGCTGTTGATTTAGTGCACCAGGCATAGGGCTCCATCCTAGTTCATACATTCACCTCCTTGTGCATCCTGCCTGTTTCCATGATACATCCCTCTTCAACCACCCATCCAAACGACTCATGCCTCGATCCCAGCCTTTTGTCTTTCTCTGTGCCTTTAAGTTCGCTTTACCTATCTCCAATCTCATCCATCATGGACCCGTTTCAGTCTGGAACCCTCAGAAACCAGCTCTCAGGGAACATCTCACGGTCGTCCTAGTGGGTCTACAAGCACCAAATGCCTGGACCTCTTATAGATCAGGTGGTTGGTGTTCCTCTAGCTTCAGATGTGAACGGCACAGGTGGGGCCCACATGCCCTCTGATGCATTTCAACCAGCTAGCACCCACCAGCCAATAACAAATGGCCAGGCAATGGTCATTGAACAATGCATGCATTTGATAATATTTACGGAGCACCTACTGATGTGCCCCGTAGATGGGGAGACATCAGTGTACAAAAGAAAAAACTTTCTGTCTCCACAGAGCCCTCATTTCAGGAGACACAGAAGTGATGGGTAATAAACAACATAAAATATACAATAGGTGGTGACAGGGAAATGTAACAGGGGAAGGGAACAGAAGTACTGAGGATGGGGGAGATCGCCCTTTTAGATCAAGGACCCAGGGAAGTCCTCAGATAGGAGGTGATGTCTGAGAAAGGGCCTGAAGATGATAAAGGAATGAGCTATGCAGACCTCTGGGAAAGAGCATTCTAGGCAGAGGGAGCAGCAGGTGAACCAGTCCTGACTGAGGAGGAGACCTGGTGTGTTCACAGGTTAGCGAGGAGGGCCGAGTAGGCAGAGCATATCAGGCAAAGGAAGGGAGCAGGGGCTGAGGGTGCCAGACGCAGTAGGTGATGAGTGCCAAAGCGTGCAGGGCTGTGTAAGTCACAGCAGGACCCCGGCCTTCCAGGTGCGGAAAAGTGAGCCGGGTGGTGCCTTCGGAGGCCTTGAGGAAAGAGGAGACAGACAGCATTGGACTCTCGGTGAACAGGGTCACTCTGACTGCTGTGTTGGGATAAAAAGGCAAAAGGACCAGAGCCGAAGCAGGAGACCAACTGGAGAGAGGTGACGGCAATAATCCGGGCAGGAGATGATGGTGCTGTGGCCACTGGCCACAGGGATGGAGAAGAACGACAAAAAAAGGTAGATTCTAGAGATTCTGCAGATGGCATTTCCACGTGCCACACCCACACTCAACATTCCCAAGCTACCATCTAGACCTGCTGTCTTGTCAGGAGTCCCTAACAACTCAGGAAAGTTGTTTTTTCCTGCCCCTCTTCTATCTGTCTCCCTCTATATTTAAGCATATTCTCAAGTCCTATTCTTGGGTTCCTTTTCTTTCCCTGTTGCCATCCACAGGAACATCCATGTGCCAAATTTGCATTTCCAACCCCAACACTATCTCTATAAGGTTGACTCTGGTTGTCCGTACCCAAATTTTCTCCTGACTTTACTGCTGAAAGTCATACACACTGTTGGTGTGGGAAAGACTTTTTAAATAAGTACAGTATTTCCAACTTAAGATGGCATCCTGTCAAGCCCTTAAGAGCCCTCCCCTTAAAACACCAACAAAGACCTAAAAAGAGGATAGAAATTTAAAACAGGTCTGTAGAGTAAGGATATCAGTCAACCATTTGCAAATTCAGCAAAGACTTCATGCTCACTGGACTGTCCAGGCTTGTGGCTCTGGGGTCAAAAGAGACCTGAGAGCACAGTAGGACAGCAGAGCTTCTCAGATGTTCCATTTGATGGAAGAGGAGTAGCCATCAGCTCTGAATTTTTAGAACAAAGTTCTTCCTCATTAGCTGAGAACTGGGTAGTTTGGGATAGAAGATCTCTGCTCAGTCTGATAGAACAGAACTAAAAGAATGCCCACTGGCTTCTGTCTCCTCCAACTCTTTGAGCCAGAGTCAAGCCATGAAATGCATCCTCCAGGGAACTGAATCCCTTGGCCGGTTTCTGCCAGGCCCCTTTGTGGGACTGAGCCACCCTTGTACCCTGGGTGGCTCCCCCACCTATGGGCCCACTGCTTGTTCTATCATCAGTGCCTAGAAATATCCCCTTTGGGCTGAGTGTCTCCCCAGAGAGAGGTGTATCAGTCAGCTATTGCCACAATAATGCTGCAAAACAAACCACCCATAAACTCACAGGTTACAAGAGCAAGCATTTGTATTTCTTGTTCATGTGTCTGTCTGCAGGTCCTAGGCTTGGTTCCAGGCTTCTATGGACACAGATCTGTTCAATTTTTCTCCATATTCTCCAGGAAACATCAGCTATCAGGGGCACGTTCTTCCCATGACACATGACAAGTACATGAGAAGTGAAACCCAACTGTGCAAACGTTTAAAACTTCTGCTCATATCACATCATGTCATGTCTGTTCACGTTCCACTGGGTGAAACAAGTCAGATGGCCAAGCCTAAAGTGATCATGCAGGAAAAGAAACTCTGTTCCCAGAGGGAAAGGAAAGTGATTGAACATTTGCTGAATAATCTTCCACTCTATCACAAGTGGCTGGGTTAGGACATCAACATATGAATGTGGGGGACACAATTCAACCCAGAGTAACCTCTTTAGTGGGAGGAGATACAAAGTCACATGGCAAAGCATGGGGTCACAGGGAGGAGGGAAGAACTTTTGTCATCATCTACCACAGTGGCAATACCAATCTAGTTCTTGCTCTGAGCCTGAACAAACAATGGCCCAGACTGGAACACCCACTCGTGTGGCCTAGAACAAGGACCCCACCATCCCAAGCCCTAGGTTCCTCCGTCTGTTACCGGGGGCTCACATTTTCCGTGAGAAGCAAATGAGATCCTATTGTACATGTGTGTTGAAGAAAAGAGTTATAAAGAGAGACTGTGGTTTTCTGACCCAAATAGGGTATCATACAGGCATAAAGGCAAGAGGCAAATATTCCCAGACATGAATGAATTCTTCTTTTAAAACAGTACCCTTCGAAAAAGCCCAGTCAACATAAACACAATGAAAAAGAATAAATCTGAAACAAAAAGGGGCTATAACTGAAGTCCCAGAGAATACTGTGAACAATTTGAAAGCAGTAAATGTTTAAACCATCATGAAAAGGCTGATTTTCTAAGAAAATATAAATCACCAAAATTGCATCCCCCCCCAAAAGTAGAAAACGTTAACAGAATGTGATCATAAAAGAAATTAAAACATCAAAGTTCTACTTCCAAAAAACCCAAATGCAACCAGTTTTGCAAGTAAGTTCTTTAAACTTCCAGGAACCACATATTTAACATTCTATACACACTTTTCTAATGCATATAGTAAAAAGATGCAAAGCTACCCAAATTCTTTTAAAAGCCCAAGAGGGGAAGAAAGAAAAGCCTGGAAAGCCTAAGATAAAAAATCTTAGGTCACTTGTGAACATAGATGCAAAAGCCTAAATAAATATTTGCACGTGAAATCCATCAGCATATTAAAATAATAATATGTCATGACCAGTATGATAGATTGTATTATAATTATGAAAACATTTGCTGCCCCAACCTGCTGGGTACTTTTCTGCAGGAAGATTATATGCCTATTCACTGACATCAAGCAAGTTCAGCCACTGATTTGCTTTGACCAATAAAATGTAAATAGAAATAACATATGCCACTTCTGAGTAGAAATGTTAAGATGTTCCAGTATCTCTCTTTTCCATCTACCATGAGATGCTCCATCAACGTGGGCCCTAGAATTAAGAAGACATGAAATCAATCCTTAGTGCTCATATGTCATGAGCAAGAAATAAACATCTGTTGTAATTCACTAAGATTTAGGGATTGTTTGTTACCAGAGCAGAATTTAGCTTAAGCTGACTAATACACCAAGGTGAAGACGGTCTCCAAAATACAAGGAAAACATTAGAAATATTAATGTAATTAACACATTAACAGATAAATGGAGAAAACCCCTATGATAATCTCAATTGATACCAAAAAAAGCATTTGATAAAATTCAATATTCACTCATAATAAAACAGTTACAAACTAGATCTTGAAGGGGATTTCTTCAACCCGATAAGAGGTACCCACCAGAAACCAAAAGCAAACAGCATACTTAGAAACTGCAGAAGCATTCCCATTAAAGTTTGGAACAAGGCTATGATCCCCTTATCGCTCCTTTACTCAACATTGTACCAGTAGCTACACTTAATACAGTAAGGAAAGAGAAAAAGACACAACAGGTACATTAACAGTAAAAAAAAAAAAAAAAAAAAAAAAAAAAAGACTATCAAATTTGGCAAGTAATATGACCTTCTACCCAGAAAACCCGAGAAAAGTCCTGGATAAATAATTGAAACTAATAAAAGAGTTTGCATTTAGCCAAGTATAAACCAATATTCAGGAATAGCCTTCCTATTCCCCAGCAAGACAAAAAAAATCAAATAATCATTTGATGGCATTTCATATCAGTGGGGAAAAGGTGGACCACCCAACAAGAAATAATCGGGATAAGCAGCCAATCCCTGCCTCATACCACAAGTCCACTAAAGATCTAAACACATAAAATAAACCCTTAAGAACTCTTTTTAAAAACCACAGAATCCTATCTTCACGACTTGGGATAGAAATGCATATTCTTGGGGCGCCTGGGTGGCGCAGTCGGTTAAGCGTCCGACTTCAGCCAGGTCACGATCTCGCGGTCCGTGAGTTCGAGCCCCGCGTCGGGCTCTGGGCTGACGGCTCGGAGCCTGGAGCCTGTTTCCGATTCTGTGTCTCCCTCTCTCTCTGCCCCTCCCCCGTTCATGCTCTGTCTCTCTCTGTCCCAAAAATAATAAATAAACGTTAAAAAAAAAAAAAGAAATGCATATTCTTAAATAGGTTACAGAAAGCACAAACCATAAAAGAAAATATTCATGAATGTTTGTTCTTTCTGAATTTAAAGCTTCTATATGTCAAGAGACCCCATAAACAATGCAGCTGACTGGAAGAAAATATATTCAATTCATATCATGGACAAAAAGACTAACCCATGGTGGGGGGGGGGGAGAATTTCTAATAATCACAAGAAAAAGTATCACTAGTTGGGATATGCAATTAAAACAAAAATGAGACACCTGGTTTTACCTACCTGGTGACAAAAAATAAATAAACACGAATTTTTCATTACACTGAGTGATGGCAAAACGGCGTAGATACAAGTGCTCACATACCCCATCTGTGGGAGTGTAATTTGGCAAACCGCTTTTCAGGGTAATTTGGCGGGGTCTTCCAAAACTGAAAATACTTACACCCTATGATCCAGGGACCCTTACACGGTGCACACAGAGGCATTGTCTATGGTTATTACAGCATTGTTTATAATAACGAATAACTAGAAACAAGAAAACGTCCATCCTTGGCAAAGGGGATACTTAAGTGAAGCATGGTCATACAATGAAATGTTATGTATCAGTTACAAGGAATATATGAGATACATAATTTCAACAGAGTTCTCTTTTTGTTGTGTGAACAAAAAGCTAATTGAAAGAGAATATGGGGGCACCGGGTGGCTCAGTGGGTTAAGCATCCAACTTTCTTTCGCTCAGATCATGATCTCACCATTCATGAGTTCAAGTCCCGCGTCAGGCTCTGTGCTGACAGCTCGGAGCCTGGAGCCTGCTTCGGATTCTGTGTCCCCCTCTTTCTCTGCCCCTCCCCCACTCGTGCTCTGACTCTCCCTCTCAAAAATAAATAAACATTAAGATAAACTTAAAAAAAAAAGAGAGAATACGTACAGGGTGATTCCATTTATCTAAAAATACATATACATACAAAATACTATATAATTTGCATTCACATATTATGTATGTAGAAATGTATTTTTATATTTTGGTAGGACAGACACCAAATTCTTAAGATGGGGGATCAGAATTAAGGAAATGATCACAGGAAACTCCAGCTTTATCTGTAAAGTTCCTTTATTTTTAGGAGAATATTTTCACAAGTACTTGTGTCACTAAAAACTAATTTTTAAAAATCTGAGAATTTTCGGGGGTGCCTGGGTGGCTCAGTTGGTTAAACATCTGACTTCAGCTCAGGTCATGATCTCACGGTTCATGAGTTCAAGCCCCACATTGCGTTCCACGCTGACAGTGCAGAGCCTGCTTGGGATTTTCTCTCTCTCATTCTCACTCTCCTCTCTGCTCCTCCCCCACTTGTGTTTTCTCTCTCAAAATAAATAATAAATTTTAATAAATCTGGGAATTTTATATCAATTATATTATTACCTTCATCCATGTAATAAACTTTTTTGTAGCCTTGTTAAATACTTGGATGCCATGGGGATATGAAGAGGCAGTCACTGTGAACCACCTAAGACACATGATCGCATTATTGGCAAACAAGGCAGGTACGATGATGACAGTAAAAAATCAAACTGAAGCGCCTTGGGAATTCAGAAGACAGAAATCTACTACTAGAAGGGGCAGGGAGTTATGGATAAGACAGTAAAATCACCAGAAAGCTCATTAAAGGGGATTACCTGGATGCTGAGTCTTAAAGCTTTGGCAACCTGGGAGAAAATCTTGAGACAAGCAAGGGAGAAATGACACCTTCTTGTAGGGAGACACAATTGTAAAGACAGCGGATTTCTCATCAGAATCATGGAGGCCACAAGAAAGGCACAGCATTTTTTTTTAAATTTTTTTTTTAACGTTTATTTGTTTTTGAGACAGAGAGAGACAGAGCATGAATGGGGGAGGGGCAGAGAGAGAGGGAGACACAGAATCGGAAACAGGCTCCAGGCTCCGAGCTGTCAGCACGGAGCCCGACGCGGGGCTTGAACCCACGGACCGTGAGATCGTGACCTGAGCCGAAGTCGGACGCTTAACCGACCAAGCCACCCAGGCGCCCCAAGGACAGCATTTAAGTACTGAAGAAGCTGCCCATCAGAATCGTACATCCAGTGGAAATGTCCTTCAGAATGAAAGGGATGGGAGGAGGCTAGAATGATCCATGTGGTGATGAAGACATCAGTAAGAACTCACACCTAACACAGATACGGATAGGTACACTAAAAAATACTCACAGATGTGTAGATACATAGGTTAGTATACACACAGCTCTGTCAGCCGAGAGGGCCTAGAAGCAATGATACCTCCGTGGCACAAGCACACCTAATGCCCAAACCTTGGTTTCTTTTTCTTTTTTTTTTTTTATGTTTATTTATCTTGAGGGTGGGGGGAGGGCAGAGAGGGAGGGAGAGAGAGAATTCCAGGCAGGTTCTGCACTGTCAACACAGAGCCCCACGTGGGGCTCTAACTCACAAACCGTGAAGATCATGACCTGAGCCGAAGTTGGATGCTTAACCGACTGAGCCACCCAGGCGCCCTATCAAAAGGGCTAGGATTCCGTGCAGAAATGTCTACTTCTATGACTAGGGCAGGATGTCACAGGATGAGCCTAGAATATCTTGTAGCGCCAGAAAGTAAAGAAGCACTCCAAAAAAGAAAAAAAAAAAAAAAAAAAAAAACAAGCCACACACACATTGATGGGGGTATGTCCGAGGGACATAGGAGTCCACTGAAAGATTTCCCAATGATCAAAGCTGGAACGATATAATAACAAGATTAAGTAGTATTGGACAATCAAAGTATAAAATAAATACCCATGAATCCATTCTGATACATAAAAATAACTGAATAAATTAATAAAGGATTGGGATGGGGGGAGACACAATGCTCCTGGGCAGAAGAATCCCAAATAAATTAAGGTAGACACTCTAAAGGAGGGGAGCATCACTCCTTACTTGCGGCTGCACAAAGTGACTTCTTTCCAAAGAGCAGAGCACGGAAAGGAGGAAAAGACTAACTTCCCGGTGCGGAAACCTGACAAACACAACCTCAACCAGTGAGCAAGGCTCATATCAACAGTCCTAAGTCATGTTGATGGTACCTACACTTGACACGATGACATAGAATGGCACTTGACTTCTGTGGTTTTCCTCCCCAAAACCTACAACCCCAGTCCAATCATGAGAAAAACATCAGAAAAATTCCAGTAGAGAGGGAATCGTGCAATATACCTGGCTGCATCCCTCAAAATTGGTAAGATCATCAAAAACAAGGAGAGTCTGAGAAAATGTCACGACCAAGAGGAACCTAAGGAAACGTGACAACTAAATACAACCTAGTATCCTGGGTGGAATTCTGGAACCGAAAAAGGGCATTAGGTAAAAACTAAGGAAATCTGAATCAACTAGAGACTTTCGTTAATAATAATGTACCATCATTGGTTCTTCGGTTGTAACAAGCATACGATATTCATGAAAAAAAATGTTAATAATAGGGGAGATGGTTGGGGGAGGGGACTCTATATTTACTTCTCCCTACATCTGAAACTGTTCTAAAATAGTCTACTGATACCACAAAAGAAAAAAACCCTGATAGAATGAAAAGGGTACAGAAATACAAAATTCTAATTAGACCCTTTAACACTACTCTCTCAACAATTGCTAGAACTATATAGAAAATTAGCAAGGATATAGAAGAAACCAAGAATACCATCAACCAACAGGATATCAGCAACATCCACAGAACACTCCGTTCAACAATAGCAGAAAACACATCCTTCGCAAGCCCATAAATCATGTACCAAGAGAGCCCATATGCTGGACCATAAAACAAACTCCATAAATTTAGAAGAGTTTAAATCCTACCGTCCAACTTTGTTTGGGAAACCAAATAAGTCACATTTCTTATTCATTCGTTCACTCATCTACTTAGTGAATGTATTTCTCAAAGCATAATTAAATCTTCTTTGAGGCTGGCATACAAAAGGAAAACACTAAAAGTCTGGTAGAGAAACGGAAGAGAACGGAAGGGTATGGAAGGCGGGAGGGAGGGAAGGAGGGAGGGAGGGAGGAGAGAAAAAAAATCTCATATCAGGGCCAACAAGGTCCCTTTTTACTGTTAAGAATGAAAAAATAAACGATACTCCAGAATAAGTTACAATGTTATTTTACCCACTTGCTCAACATAAATGAAAGGTATTTTCTGTGATTTGTTGGGAGGTCTCTTTGTTGTTGAATTCAGAAAAGACCACAGAGAATCCAGGGCACACACGTTCTCCCTGCAGCCAAGAGGGCTGTAGTCCTATATGGCCAGCAGATGGCGCCAAAGGACAGGTTTCAAACGATGAGGTCGTCCTCACTTCAAGAGACCCTGGAGTCAGCAGGGATCCTCCCCGCCTCTGCTAGCCTTAGTGAGAAGGGGAGCCAACCCAGGCCTTCCAGTGTGTGTGTGTGTGTGTGTGTGTGTGTGTGTGTGTGTGTCTGCAACCTCAGGATCCCCACCACCAACTGCTAGGGTAAGGATAGTGAGAATGCAGAGAGCAAGTGTAGAAACACTAGCATGAAAGGAAGGCAAGGGAAGGTGGTAGAAAGAGGAGAGGGTGATGGAAAGACAAGAGCATCTTGAAATGTGGATGGGAAGGATGGAGTAGAGAGAAGGGGGAGAGGGAAAGGTGAGGCAAGGTCCCTGAGTTTGGAACATGAGATGCACAAGTGGAGGGTCACATACTTCCTTTGGGGTCAGGGATGGGGGAGTGGGGGGGGGGATAGGGGTGGTCCCTATAAGGATGGGTGTTTAGATTAGCTATTTGTAGACCCGCAGAGGAAGTTGCCTCCAATGGCTTCTAGTGAGCCTATGAAGAAGGACACTTTGGGAGACATTGTTGTCTGTTGACAGTGAGGAGACAGGGGGGTTCGGGGGTTGAAGGGGAGAACAAACAAGGGAAATCTAAGAGGGTTGCCTCAAAATTGCTCCAATACTGAGCTCATTGAAATAAAACATGCCTGACATTTTGCATCCCCTAACAGAAAGCCAGGTTTTGAACACACCTGCAAAATCAGCGTCCGACAACCACTGCCAAAATCATGAAAGGCGAGAGCAGATTTTGTATCCGCATCTCCAGTTAAACAGTATGAAGCAACCCCTTCCTTTCTTACATTAAATGCCTACCATCAGCTCAGATGTCCTGGATGCCACCTTAGGGCCGCAAGTCTTCCGTTCTGTTGAGATTAGATTATCCTGCCCAAATCAAGAGCAGCCTCAACAAACGGCACAGCCAGTCATTATGAGAAAACACGGCCTCGTGTAACTCTACCATTATGTTTGGCAGACCATTAATTAGGCAGGCGGTTCTCTAGAACTGAACCAGCAGCCCACCTCGCTCTGCACCTTGGGCTTACCCTTGGGCTCGTCTCAACAGGCCCAAGTCAGTCAATGCAGGGAAACTCAAATCAGAGATGCTTCTCTCCTACCTTTGTACACAGTGCAGACATTCCAAGTGGCTCCCACGAAGTAGGAGCTGTTAACCTGTCCCATAGCAGCAAAGGTGGAGAGGCACGGTACTTGCCAAGTACCCCAGGCCCCTTGAAGAAACAATTCTGAGGCTTCCACATGGCCACAACTGAAAGCCTTGCTCATGAAGTCACTGATGCCCACAGCACAAGACATCATGCAACTATCCTACTAGAATCCTACGGCCAGAAAAGAAATTTCCTCTCACGTGACCTTCTCTAGGTGACAGGGAATGTAAAGCAGGCGTGGACGTGGGTGTTGGCCCGAGCATGCCACGTTTGCCACCCCTGATAGAGTCCTTTGAGTTTCAATCAAGGCCAAGGCTGCTTCAGAGACTTAGTCACAGCAAGGAATTCATCCCGTGTTCCTGGTACATCTAATCTGTCTCGCTTCTGAATGGCCCTTGCATTTATCTGCCTCAAATATGTGTATTTAATGTTTTATTTATTTTTGAGAGAGACAGATTATGAGCTGGGGAGGGGCAGAGACATGGAGAGACACAAAATTCAAAGCAGGCTCCAGGCTCTGTGCTGTCAGCGCAGAACCCGACGCGGCACTCGAACTCGTGAACCATGAGATCGTGACCTGAGCTGAAGTCGGACGCTTAACCGACTGAACCTCCCAGGCACCCCTGCCTCAAATCTGTTTTTGAAGCTGCCAATCATAAATGCTACCCACATTAAATGATTGTTTGATAGGGAGGCAGCACCCTGGAAGGCTCTGGCAAACTCTCCAGGGCCACCACTCCCATACCTGTCCCCACATTTCCCCCAGGGCTGTTCCCTTCCCCCTCAGATGGCATCCCCTGCAAGCTGCATGGCCTTGCACAATCCCACACTGTCCTGGGAACCTCAATTTCCCCTGCTGTGAAACAGTCCCCACCTCCCTCACATGGCTGCAGGTGCCTAGATGAGGGGACATAGGCAAGGAGTCTGATAAATGGTGACATACTAGTAAACACAAGGCCCGTCCTTATCACCAGGCAGCCAGAGGGACATAAGCAGGTCCTTCCTCCCTTTATCTGCTCTCAGGATGTCATCCCTGTTGCAAGGAGGAAATTTGTTGGGTCAACACAACCGTATATTTTTGGATGGAAGGGTGGAGGGAAGGATGTCCTCAGACTCTTTTTTAAACTTCATAAATTGAGTTATATCACACACACAGAAAAGTGCATAAACCTTCAGTGTGTAACCCAGTGCATTTTTACGAACGTATGCACCCATGCAACCACCACCCAGATCAAAATATGGAATAGTTCTGTAACCAGAAAGCATCCCTGTACTCCCTCCCAGGCACTGCTCTGTCCTCTCATATCTAACACGATAGTTTTATAGGTTCTTCAACTTCACAGAAAAAAAAACATACAGCATATAGCCTTGTGACTGGCTACTTTCACTCAACATAATGTCTTTGAAATGAATCAATGTTGCAAATATCAACTTGTGTTTTTCTATTGCTACGTAGTATTCCATTGTATGGAGGTAATACGGTTCGCCTGCTTTACTATGGATGGACATCTAGCCGCTTCCAGTTTTTAGCTATTACAAACTATGTCGCTATGAACATTCTGGTACATAAGTTTGGTGGGCATATGCATTCTTATCCCTTGGGTGGGCACATGCCAGTTTCAGTAGAATCTGCCACAGAGTTTCCCAGTGTGGCTTGCCCATTTCCACTCTCTCCAGCAATGGCCTCAGGTTTCTTTCCTTTTCTTTCTTTTTTTTTTTTTTTTTTTTTTTTTTGTGTCACCAGCCTCTTCTTTTCATGGTTCAATAAATAGAATGAGCCTGCAATGTGGAGTCAGACCTCCATGACCTTGGGTGCCATTACTTAACTCTTGTAAGACTTGTCTCCCCATGGGGATAAACTGCCCTCCCCAGCCTGAGTTGGCATCCATATCAAATTAAGAGACCCGTGCACCCAGCATTAACAACTAGCACCTTGCCTGGCAGGTGGCCAGCTCTAAGTGACTATTCCCTCCCTCCTCGCTACCCACACCTGAAGCTCCCCAGCGTGCAATCATAGAATAAACATTTATAGCCCTCTGACCCTCATAGAGTCCTTTAAAATTCCCCTGCCAGTGAGCCTCAGAATCTACCTATTACTTTCCTCCCCCATACTTATGTGACAGGCCACTTCTACCCATCCCACCACAGTTAGTGGGGAAAATCCAGGACACGGGGAGGGTGCACACTGGATCACTGCCTCCCAAGGCCAAGTTAACAGAGGATGCTTCTTGCAAAGCAACTCTGGGCCAGGAGGGAGATACACCCCTGGACCAAAGCAAGGTCCAAATTTGCGTGGTCTGTTTAAGTGTTGTTATGGAATGATCTCCAAGATACATTATGTTGACTAAAACAAGCAAAATGCAGGACAGGATGAATACTTGGTCACTTTTGTGCAAAAAGGAGAGAGCAGGGCCCATCTTTATATTGACATATCTAGAAATGGACACACAAGTCACTAATCACGTGGGGTGTGGGGAGCAACAGTGGTACTGGGGGCAGGTGTGGAGGGAGGGGTCTCCACAGATCCTTTCATGACTTTGAGCTTGAACCACATCTTTAGCTCCTCCTATAATTTTTATACAGTTACAATCTTTTAAGCTATGTGGCAGGCGATTATGAACCCCTGACCTAAACTCCAGGGGGGACCAACCTTGGTGAAGCAAGCACACCTGTTAGCTGTGTGGGCATGGCGGGTGTGCATGCAGGGAGGGTGTGTCGGGAAGTGCAGGTAGGCATGTGTGTAGGCGTGTCTATGTGTTAGACATCTCCACCATAACCCAAGGAAACAGGGGACAGGATGTAGAGTCCTGTTAGGGGCAGCGCCTTCAACTTGTGAGAAGGGAGCCCAACCTAAGTGCACACAGAGTCAGGCCGGAGGGGGGTGGGGGACGGGGTGCCGAACCTGGATTTCCACAATTTCCTCCACCACCCAAACCCCCCAAGTCTATACAATTCAAACTCTATCATTAGCAATCTGGAGTCAAATCTGCAGTGACAAAATGACTAACTGTTCTTTAAGGTTCTGTGCATGTGTATGTCAATGTAGTTGTGTGTAGCTGTTAAGGGTGTGGGGTGCTGTATCTGTGTGGGAGTGAGTGTATGTAGGTGTGTGGATGTGTGGATGTACTGTGTGTGCACACAGGTGAGTGTATGCGTGTGTGCACACGTGTGCAAGTGACTGTATGTATATGCGATGTGTGTGCTTTCGCTCAGTAAAGCAATAGCAGAAAAGACTACTCGCCCCCCCTCTGCCCCCCGTAAGTGATAGGCCCTTGGAATACAGCAGGTGAGAAATACTTAGGTATATCACAAAAAAAAAAAAACAAGGCCACCCTATCCACCTTCCCAGAAGTCAACAGCAGCCACCCCAAAGGTCAGACCTAGGGCCCCAGAGCCAGGTGACACTGACCAATAATTAATGCATCTGAGGCTGGCATGGAGCCACAACAGATGGCCCCTCCCATGGAACTCACCTTCGCTCCATGTGGCCATGCCACCCAGTAGGGCTCTGAGTAGTCCAGCAAAGGGCCGGTGGGCAGACACAGGCCCATCCTGAAGGAGCTGAGCTGAGTAGTGAGGAGCCCTTATCCCTGAGGGGTCTCGCCGGCAGGAAGGCAAACAACCACAAACAGATTGAGGTGAGGGGAGACCCCTTCCAGTAAGGCAGGCACCCTACCTTCTGGGGGCACAGCCAGGCCACAGCCCTCCCACCATCCCCTCATTCAAAGAGGATATGCTAACACAAAGTACAGACACACACATAAGAGGCTGAGGTAAATGGAAGAGACGAGCTGAGGGGTACGGGAAGGGCAAGCCTCTTTTATTATCCCAAAATGCAAAGTATTGAAGGCACTTACAATGACAAGGCAGGAGGGGAGGGGAGGCACAGGGAGGTCAGAGGTCAGAGGTCAGAGCACAGAGGTAAATCAACGGGCCCCACCCTGGTCACCACCCGGCACAGAGAAAAGGAAAAGCTACAGGACCAGATCTGAAGCCAGTCGGGGTGTCTAGCTCTACGAAAGGTACAAATCCATTCTACAGTGGATTAGGAAATTAGGAGCACACGGCAGCAAAGGGCAGGGCTGGCAGTCACGAGTTAGTGGCTCTTTAAGGAACACGCTCAGGAGTGAAGAGGGCCCTCAGGTCCCCTGCTGGAAGAGGTCCTGGTACATCTCGATGAGACGGGCAGCCTCGCGCTGGCCAGAGAGCAGAGCACCATGGGTGGTGGAGTAGTACTTGCGGTGAGTGGCCTCACCCGAGAACAGCACCTGCATGGGCTGGGCCAGGGGATGGGGAAGTGAGGGGGGAAGAGCAAGAAAGGCTAGGAGGCTACCTGTCTGCCCCAGGAACCCCCCCATCCGTACTACAAGTCAGAGAGCAGGCACCTGAGATGCAGGTATCGCTGCTTCCACGGGATGAGGAGTTGCCCATCCCACCTGGCCACCTTCCCCTGCTTCTTCCCCAGACATCCAGGTCTCAGTTCTTTCTGCTCTGAGGCTGCTAGGAGTCCCAGATCTGCAGTCTCAGAGGCTCATGGTGCCTCTTACTAGTGAACTCAGGGCAAATGGTTTAACCTTCCTAAGGCTTGATTTTCTCATCTGCAAAATGGGTTTATACCACCTACTTCTGATGGTGGTTGTAGGGATTAATTGAAACAATGTATCTAAAGCACTTAGAACCTGGAAGAACATAAGCACTCAATAAAGTTAGGCGGTAATTTAACAAACCTTTATGGAGCCCCTATTAGGGTCCAGGGACTGTTCTGAGCACTTGGAAGATAAAAGGTGACCGGGCTGCTGCTTTGAGGAGCTTCCTTGCTGGTGGGGAAGCCAGACACGAAACCCAATTACTGAACGGCGTCATGTGTGACTTGATGGGTGTTTGGGCAAGGTGCTGAGAGCCCGGAAAAGAGGCCCCCTGTAAGGGGGATTGCACAAAGCTTCCCAGAGGACAGGACCTTTGGGCTGCTTCTCAGAAGATGCTAGGTAAACAAACAGGCAAAAGACATTTCAAGAAGAAGGAAAAATGAGGGCAAAAATGCACCAAAGCAAGGGACAGTGAGAATTTTGGTACAGCCGGGGCTCCACCTCGAGAAAGCAAGCTGTGTAGGTAGGGGTCCAGGCAAACTACAAGTGCTTGCATTCCAAACTTGAGTTTGGACTCTATCCCACTGCGTCTCAAACTGAATGTGCAAAGGCACCAACTGGGGCTCCCGGTAAAATGTAGGTTTTAATTCAACAGGTCTGGGGCGCACTGAGAGTCTGCATTTCTAACATACTCCCACACGATGCTGATGCTGCTGGTCCGCAGACCACTCACTTCGAGAAGTGCAAGCTTTAACCCACCAACAAGGAGCCCACAGAGGTCGTTAAGCCGCAGGGGGGTGGGGGGAGGCTTATCCGTGGCAGAAGCAGGCGAGCTGCCCGCTCCCACATTCATTCTGCTCTTTCTCCTCGGTAACAAAGCCCTGATTTTTAACTGGATTCATTGCCATCCAGAATAAAGATGACACATCCCAACCTCTTTAGCAGCTGCTACAGGCATGTGACTAAGTTCTGGCCAATCAGCTTCAAGTGCACTGTGGTTTAGAAGCACTGACTCAGCCCCAGGGGTTCCTCTCTTTTGCCTTGTCTGCCCTGAGAGTGGCAGCCTCACAGCCCTCTAGAACCACAAAGTGGCCTGGAAGACGGAGCCAGGTGCCAATGGTACTGGGTCCTGACACCTACCTCTGGATCTCCCTTTGTGTCTCTGTGTGATAGAAGCAAACTCTGTCTGCTTTAGGCCCCAGTTACTTTCATGTTGTTTTGCTTTTTGCTGGATGCACTAGTCCTAACTTGATGAAGGTGACAAGAGAAGGTTTGCTTTTCAGGAGGATGGCTGCAGCATCTAAGGGCCTTTTCCTCTCTCCCGCTGAGCACAACCAGGCATGCCCAACACACGCTGGAAATCTTCTTCACCAATTACACCAAAGAACTGTTTTAAATATAATCCTGCTGGGTTTTAACATTTTTTTTTTTTTTGTATGTGTCTGCTTGATGGGGGAAACTTGAAGTCCGCTTTATGAAAACAGAAATATATACAATTTTTTTCTCAGATTTATTATTTTTCTCTATTGTTTATTATATAGTTGATATAATTTAGGGGAGGGTCAGTACTCTCAATTTTATTTTCTGAAACATATTAGGGGGGAAAGTAAATAAAACATATTGGGGAAACTTACTCCTACTGAATGAGCGCTGTCCAACAGAACTTTCCATGGTGCTAGAAATGCTCTATAGCTACACAATCCAACAGCCACTAGCCGCACGTGGCTATCAAACTTGAAATGTGGCCAGTGCGACCAAGGAGCTACATCTTTAAATCTATTAATTTAAATCATAATTAATTTCAACTAAATGTAACTAATGGCTAGAGCATAACATGAAATGGCTCAGCTTTTACAACCTCAAGAAAGCTTTTAATATCTGTTTGATTCCATTTTTTCTTCCAGATGTGAAGTGCACGTGACCTTGCTTTCTCCTTCATCATCTCCTTCATCACAGGAGCTACACCGTCTGCCTCAGCTTGTCGTCACCTCTCGGCGGAACACCACCCTCCCCCCCCCCCCCAAACCCCCCCCCAAACCCCCCGCCCCCCCCCCGCCCCCCAGGACCTCCTCACCCTGCACCCCGCTCACCGCCAACTTGGAGCTCTCGGTGTATGGCAGGGGCTTGGCCAGCTTCTCCACATCTGCCCCACTAGATCCCACCTGCGTGTACGAATAGGAGCCTCGGAAGTAGGGGTTGCTGCCCCAGGCCGAGCGCAGGATTCGCCGAGGTTTTGGAATGTTGGGGTTCCCTGTTGGGAAGTCGCAAGAGCCGAGGGGAAGGAAGATGATAAATGGCTGCACACAGAGGACACCCCTGAGCGGACAACTGGCACTCCACCTCCCTGGCTGCAAGGCCAGCCCCCGCCAGCAGGCAGGGGGACGCAGGAAGAGGGGTGGAGAGGCTGGGGGTTCTAGCTGTTGGCCCTTCAGTGCCTCCCTGCGGACCGCCCAGCAAAACAGCTCATCTCTCTGGGTCCCTCGATTTCCTATATGAAAAATGTTCAACTCAGAGGATCTGACAGTGACACACAAATGCATCTCACAGCAGGGCAGTATGGGTAGGAAATGGGCGATCGGAGGTTTGGGGGTGATACCTGAGTTTTTACCGTCAGCCCTTAGAAGAAACACAGCACCCACGGTTTTCAGGGTTTCAAGTTCCAAAGCGCGTGCGGAGGCGGGGGTGGGGGGGGTGGGGGGGTGGTGTAGGCTCTCCCAGTGGGCACGCCCCTCAGCTGCACCATCTGGTTCCGCCATGCGGAAGAGCCACCGCAGGCGCAGAAGATGCAGAGGGTGGCAGAGGACCGGGAGGGGGCAGCGGGCACGGCGGCGCGGGGACACACCTGTGAACTGCCGCAGCATCTCCGTGCAGATCTCGGCCACCGCCTCGTCATCGCACTTCTCCATGACGAGGGCCTCCTCGCCGCAGATCCAGCCGCTCAGCACGTGGCCGTAGCGCTCGGGCGGGTAGAGGACATCGAAGCCGCAGATCTTGCGGTACCAGAGCTCCGGCGGGTAGGTGAGGGTGCCGCTCTCCGCCTCATCCTCCCACACAAACTGTATGCTGTTGCACTCGGGGCCCCAGAAGGGCTCCTCGAATTCCAGAAAGATCTTGTCGGTGGTGCCGATGCCCAGGCGGTGGATGGCGGCTACCTTCTCGGTGGGCAGGCCCGGCCGGAAGAAGCTGGTGTACTGCCTCTTGAGCACGCCCAGCGACACGGTCACGATCACGTGGTCCGCCGGGATCACCTCGCAGTCCTCACACTCCACCAGCACCGGCCACTGCTCGTCCTCATCCCGCCCATCCCCCCGGGGCTCCTCTCCCCCCTGGCCACCCTCCCCGGCGTCAAGGTTGTGGTCACCCTCGCCCCGGGGCTCAATCTCAGGGCCCCGGGGGCGGGCCGAAGCCTGGTCCCAGTGCACACAACGGACTGGTTTCCCTAGCTGGATGACATGGGCGGGGATGCCCTCAGCCAGCAGCTCCACAACCCGAATGAAGCCCGAAGGGATGATATGGTGGGCCCCGGGGATCTCGGTCCACTCCCCAAAGGCACTCAGGGACACATCGTCCATGCTGTGCGAGCTACTCTCACAGCTCTCCACCTGCGGGAAGAGCCAGAGAGGAGCCGGGTGACCATCAGGGCTCAGGCAGGGGTCAGAACAGGACCTCAGAGCAGCCCCGCCCTCCTCGGACCCAGATGCCCCAGGATCCGTCTTCTTCCCTCTGGCATCTGTATTCAACAAAGTTCTGAGAGGACAAGGATACCTTCAGGTACTGCTGGATCATGGCGAGTTTCAGGCACTTGGTGGCCTCAGGGTCGTCAGGGTCATCCCTGATGCGGTTGCGCACCTCTTCCCGGGTGAACACCCCCACGCTGTTCTGACTCTCAGCATTGACTGGTTTACCATGCCGGAAGAACTCCTGGGTCAAGTTATAGACCTGCCAGAGAAACCCCAGGAGACTGAAAACACACCTCTCTTCGCACCTCCCTCCATCTCAGACCAAAGGACCCCAGCTCAGAAGTCCCCATGTTCCCGATGCTCCCGGATATGCTGAGCCCATGGCTCCTCATCCTTGGTGAATCAGTGTGGCACTCCATGCTGCGCTCAGGCTACACCAACAGGGCCAAGGTTCAGGGCTGGCAAGCCGTCCTGGACAGCCAGCCAGCTTACTTGCTTCCAGATCGCCATCTAAGGCCCCGTGGGTCTACGAAGGAGGGACGGAGCCCTGGAGGCTCTCCTGCAGGGCCCTTGCTGAAAACAAAGTAAAACGTTTGGTGCCTGGTGGGAAAGGAACCGCCCCCTCAAGGGCGCTACGTCCCCTAGCAGACCACCCACTGCAGAACCTGGGTCTGCACACCTTTCACTTTTCCAAGAACCAAATGCCCAAACCCTCTCCCTGCCACTCCTGCCCAAGCGTATCTGCTTCACCCTCTCCCAGGAGGGCAGTCTGGAACTGCTGCCTGGCCAGTGTTTGGGGGAGAGGGAGCAGGAGGAGCCCTGAAACCTGACCTCCCAGGAGCCCCTCCCTGGCCCTGCTCAGGTCCACACAAAGTGCCCCTTTACTGCAGAACCCAGACATATTTAAGCAAGATGACCATGCTGGGGCAGGGCATGTGGTGGGGAGGGAGGCTCCAGTGTCCCAAGGAATGAAAATACATTTCACAGGCATATTTTGGCAAGAACTCCAAACCATACCTTATCAACAGAAAGCAACAAACAGTCCCTTAGAGCAGGGTCCTATTATGTCCCGTGCCTGCCAGGCACGTAACTCCCACCAAACACTGGGCAGATCTCCCTGAAGAAACTAAGCCAGTCCTGGGCCAGTCATGGCATCCCCAGAGGGCAAGGTCTGAGTCCCAACATTCACTCAACAAACTTTTACGGGGCCGTGCCAAACACAGATTGTAACGGTGAGGAAGACGGACACAGCCCTGAGCCCCTGCCTTCACTCAAACTGGGGAGATCTCATAACTGGGCTGTTTCCGCAGGATGCGCTGTGACAGGAAATAACCCTCAGGTTTTGAGATCAACACAGATGACCTTGGACAGTTGGCAGTGAGAGACAGAGGAAAAGTATTTCAGGAAGAAGGAACAGCATACTCAAAAATGAGGGCGGGGAGAGAGAGAATGTAAGCAACTCAGTCTTGCTGAAGAGGGCAGCGAGGAAAGAGAAAGTTACAAGAGATGATTTTGGAAAGGCAGTCAGGGGTGGGACATGAATGACTAAGAGTCACGTCAAGGACTCTGGACCCTGGCATCACTGAAGGGCTGTGAGCATGAGCATACGCCCTCTCCCTCCCAGGACACTGGCAACAGGTGGGCTCCTTAGCCAAACATCTATGGCTGGTGCCAATTAGCGGTGTGGTTCCCTTCCCAAAGCGAGTCTGAATTCGGTCAGCACACGTTCACGGGAATCACGTCTGCCCTGCAATCCAGCCCTGGTAGAGGCCCTGAGGCTGCAGGGTAGAGAAAGGAAGGTGACATTACCCATCCCCTACCATTCCACTCGGGGAAAAGCCTCCACATGAGATAGAAACATGAATTAAACATGTCTCTGTAGCATACAGTCTAAAGAAGAAGATGAGTTAACTTGTTCACTTTTCCTCCCTACAGTCACACGATGCTGGGCGTTTGGCCTTAACTGGAGTCCTCAGCAAATTCCTCACCCAGTACTATGGCCAAGGAGTCAGGCTTTCAGTGTGCCTCCTCCTCCCTGGGTTTTCTTCCTTGAGTGATAAGCAACATGGTAGCCAGTGTTTAGCTTATGTTGACCAGAGGCCGGAATGTACAGCTGAGGACAGATAAATTTAGTCCATCTAAACACGATTCTTTGTGTCCACCACCAACTGGGACAGCCTGACCTGCACACGGGGTTGTCCTATGGGTACAGTCTTCTGTCCTGGATTAAATTACATCTTCCCAGTGTGACCAAGGGAAATGGCACAGGCCTGTAACAGTTAATAATATTCACCCCCAATTCTCATTAAGCACTTTTCATCAGGATCTCATTTAATCCTCGTGACATTCTGAAGTGGGTTTAACTATGTCTGTTTTACAGGTGAGGAAAGTTAAGACTCAGAGAGCCCCCAACAACTTGCTCAAGGCTACACAGCTAATAAGTAGTAGAACTAATATTTGAATCAAGGTAGTCTTGCTCTAGGGACTAAGCTCTATATGACACGAGTGCACGAATTCACTTATTTGTTAACAAATGTAACAGATTGAAATGAGTAGCCCTTCGAAGTCACCTCTGGAGGGAGGCTGAAGATTTATTGTGAAGTCACCCTCCGGCAGGGCTTCATATGCTTAGAGCATATCTCTTCAGAATGGCCTCCAGCTTTGGTTAGGAACCACACACAAACAAATCGATCACTTTCCTCAGGGTTAACACCTTCTCCTGCCAACCCAAAGCACCACCCCTCGGACTGATAACCCATTTTATCCATGCTACTCTCCACAAGTCACACTCTTTGTTTCAAAAGTCAAACCCACAAGCGGAAACTGATGATGATCTACTTTTAAGTTTATGTAAGAGAATAAGTAAGTCATGGACCCTGAAAAGTCATTCTCAAGAGGCATCCATGCTGAAAGCACTCACAATAACCTGGATTTCAGGACGTGACTAATTCCCAGTAGACCAGGAAGGTCTACTTTGAAGAATACTAGCTCTTATCTGCTCGTTAACAATTCAGTCTCCTAGCACATGAGTAAGAACATACAGTACCATGGGATTGCATATAACATACCTTGTGGGTGTACACATATAAGTCACAGCACACCTGCCCTCCACTGAACAAGGACCATCCCCAAAGCAAGAGTCATTTCTCCTTTTCCATATCCAAGAGCCAGAAGATGTACAATAGGTGCTTTTTGGCCAACTTACTGACCCGGAGTGAAGGGTCGTTATACTACAAATGACAAGCAATCAGAAGGCAAGACCTAAGTGCTGCCTTGCTTGTTCAGTGCAGTTCGCAGCACCACTGAAAGATACTAAAAATATGAACTTTTTTTTTTTTTTTGAGAGAGATAGAGAGCACACAAGTGAGCGAGGGGCAGAGAGAGAGAGAGAATCCTGAGGCAAGGCTCAAGCTCACCTGTGGCAGGGCTCAAGCTTACCCAATATGGGGCTTGAACTCATAAACCATGAGACCATGACCTGAGGGAAAGTCGGATGCTTAACCGACTGAGCCACCCAGGCACCTCTATGAACAGTTTTTTAAAAACCTGAACAAGACAAGGATGCGTGTCATTGCCACTTCTATCCAACACTGTACTGGAGATGCTATCCAGTGCAATACAGCAAGAAAAGAAATAAGTGGTCTTAGGCTGTGCTGTCCAATACAGTAGCCACTAGACATTTGTGGCAATTTAAAATTAAGTTAATTAGCTCCTCAGTTTTACTAGCTACATTTCAAGAGCTCAAAAGTCACATGTAGCTAGCAATTACCCTACTGGACAGTGCAGGTCTAAAACATCTCCATTATTGCAGAAATTTCTGCACAATGCTGGTGTGAGGATTAGAAAGAAAGAAAAAATTCTCATTTTTTGGTATAGTATTATATACATAAAATTCTAAAATATTATTAGAATATAAATTAAAATAATATCTTAATAGCAGGAAAAAATTCTCGTGTTTTGGTATAGTATTATAGACAAAATTCTAAAATACTATTAGAATATAAATTAAAATAATATGTTAATAGAAAGAAAAAATTCTCATGATTTGGTATAGTATTATATACATAAAATTCTAAAATATTATTAGAATATAAATTAAAATAATATGTTAATAGATATAATATTAGCATTAAAATAATACTTCATCAAGATAGCTAAAATCAACATGTAATATAATCAGTTATAATTCTATATATTGGGAAAAAATTGAAAATAAAGGGTTTTTTGGTTTTTGTTTTTTGTTTTTTTAAGTTTATTTATTTATTTTAAAAGAGAGAAAGAGTGCGAGTGGGGCAAGGGCAGAGAGAGTCCCAAGCAGGCTCCATACTGTGGGGCTCAAACTGATGAACCATGAGAGCATGACCTGAGCTGAAGCTGGACACTTAACCGACTGAGCCACCCAGGTGCCCCAGAAAATAAAGTTTTAAAAAATTACAACTTAAAAGAGTATCCAAAAGCAACAACAACAACAATCACTACCCAAGTACCCAGTAATAAATCTAATAAAAGGTGCTTAAGGCTTTTCTGAAGACACATGTAATCATCTGTATCAGTGACCTCTTACCTCGTACTTCTCCACCCCTCACCTTCATCCTGTCCTCAAATTGTCCTGCTTTTCCAAATACGGGGCCCAGAGAGTGTGCAAAGACATAACCAGGATCATAGAAGACCCCAGCAGGCACTCAACTCCCCCCACACTGCCGGCGTGCTCCCCGCCTCCCACACCCATGGGTCCAGCTGCCCTGCTAACACCTCACCTCGTTGTATAAATCACTGAATTCCTCAACCACGTCCTTGGGGATCCTGTGGCCACGGTTGGTGAGGTAGCAGGCCACGCCATTCTTGGAGTAGAGGCTGATACGGCCCACGCTGCGCTCCCCATCAGTTGTCTCTTCCAGAAGGCCATTGGCTTCTGCTAGATGATAGATGGGATTCCCATGGGAGCCATGGATCCAGGTGGCTCCCAACTCAAAGGTGGCGTGTCCTGACGGTGACAACAACAGGCCCTTAGAGGGGCAGGGATTTCTTCACAGAGGGCCAGAACACTGCCTCAGCCTTCTTCCTCCAAGAGGATCCTTCCATCCCCTCAACAGAACAGGAAGGGGAATTAGGCCCCTATCTGGCAACCAACCAAAGTCTTCAGTGAAAAGTTCCCAGGGGAAACTACAAGTGGCACAAAATGGATTCCACTTTACAGCTGAGATAACTGCCACCCTGAATGCCTTTGTGATTTGCCCCCAGAGTCGCTTCACTGGACTAGTTACAAGGCTCTGCTTTTCCATCCCACCTTTGTCTAACACAACACCAGACACTGAGCCCTCCTTTTTCATTGATGGCTCTCCCTCGGGAGATACTGTGTGGGCACCTGAGGGTACAGTGGTCCCAGTGAGGGGAGAGAAGTTACCTGAGGTCCTCTGGCCCGAGGTCCTCATCTGACCTTACTCCAATTCCTCAACATTCTCCAGTGGCCCCGGAGTCTTAGCCCCGATCCCAGACAAAAAGTGGCCCCCCTCCCAGCTCAGTCTGAGGCAGAGGAAGGAGGGCAAACATTCCAGGTTGGAAGACTCCTCCTGAAGGCAGTCTCAAATAGACTTCCAGAGAAAACTAAACTCTGTCTTCCTAAGGCAGAAAAACCTTAGGTGGCAGAAACCCAGGAGTCTGTCTAGGGCAAGGGGCAACTCCTGGACCCAAGTTGGGGCAGGGCTAGAGCTGGTGCTGGTCCTACCATCCCATCCAGAGCCAAGGTACCAGATGCTCTGAGGCAAGCTGCCTCTGTGCCTGGGCCTCAGTTTCCTCTTCCGATGCTGTAGGAATGGTGGCACATTGTCTCCTTCCCTGCCTAGTTCCCAAGGAAGTTGAAGCAAAGCAAGGGGAAGAGAGAGGAACATTTTTTGGTGTTTTGTTTTGTTTTGTCTTGGAGGTCCAAGTCAAGATATCAGGTGCAGTTAAGTTTTTTGCTGAGACGGTCACAATAATTCCTCCTCTGTCCTTGTACACATAGCCCTTTGCAACGTGACCTTGCCAGTCCTCCCATCAAGAGGTAGAGTCCATTTCCCTACCCCTTGCATCGGGGCTGGCCCTGTGACTTGCTTTGATTAACAGAATGCAGTGAAAGTGATGTCTGCGGCTTCCGAGCCCAGGCCTCAAGAGATCTTGTGGCTTCCACTTTCACACTCTTAGAAAGTGACCACCATGGAGAGGTTTACCCTGTTGGAGACATGTGGCCCAGCCAAAAAGTCAGTGCCAACCACCAGACAAATGGGTAAGGCTGTCATAAACAAACCAGCCCCGGTCAAGCCACCGGATGACTGCAGGCCAGTGGGAGATTCCAGGCAAGACCAGTGAAAGAACCACCTGCCTGAGTCCTGCCCAAATTCCCGACCCACTGAATTTAAGCAAATAAAATGGTACTGTTGTAAACCGCTACATTTTGGGGTGATCTGTTACGCAGCAATAGTTATCTGATATGCCATAACAGACAACAATCACCCCTCACCCCAGGAACAGGCCATTCTTTTTTTGTGCATCCCCTCTCCTGGCTGTTTCTAATTAAACCACTAGTTACTAAAAATAGCCCTGTATATATGTATGTGCCAAACAGCAGGCAAGAGAACAAAACGGTCAACCTCGTGCTACCGCCAGTGAGACAGAATTTCCTGAGGTCTCTGGGAGAAGATGCAGGAACGTGTATGTCCCTTTGTCCAGAAAGGTGGGCAGATGGGATGGCACCAAAAAACTAAAAACCCAGTGCCCTGCTTCCAGTGGGTTCCTAGTGGGCATTGAGAGTATTTATTACTAATCCCCCTTTAATTCCTCAGGCTTGGGGTTCCCCAAAGTGTCTTGCCTGGTTTGAGCTCCCAAGAGAGGAAGAGACCTCGGGGAGGGGCCTGGACCCTCCCCAGGGCACGCAGGGAGCTCCAAACCACAGTCACTGGGCAGTGACATCCAGGCGTGGGACAGCATCCTTCCTGGACGGACATTTGGCAAAAGCAGGAATGAGGTGAGGAGCTTGAGGTCGCCCCACCCCTATTCCCCAGGCTCTGCAACAGGGTGGGGTGGGCAGGCCCTGGTCGAGAGAGATTTCCTGCCCTCGCCTGCCTGCCCCTCTATGACTGCGATCCTTGTGACACCCCTGCATCAAAGGGCACCAGCACCATCCAGTGTCCCTGGGGCTTCTGGCCCTCGACGCCTGCCCCGACCACTGAGATTCAGAGCCACCGCCTCACACCGTAGCAGGTCCACCCCTGGTTTCAGCCCCGTATGTCTGCACACACAACACACGCAAATTCGCCCTCCCGAGGACGTGCTCTCCCCGCTCCTGGCGGAGTCTGCCTTGATCATCACATACATCACTCCACGCGTATGGCCCCTTCTGCTACCTGCCCAACTCTCCCCATCACCTGAAGTCTGCCCAAGGTCCCCCAAGTCAGGAAGGCCCCCACCGCCCACAAGTCACCAGATCACGCTTCTTCGCAGCTTCCCGCACCCCATCTCTTCACCCCGCCGCCTGTTCCATGCGTGGCATGTCCCAGCTGTCAGCTACCCCTGAGACTGGGCCATTTGTCCTCATCTTCTGTTTCTGCGTCATACACTGAATGTCTTATCAAGACTCAGGAACCACAATGGGAGCTGCCCCTTCCCTAAGGCTCCCAGCCAGCCAATCACATGTCAAGCGAAGTGTCCCAGGGCTTCCTGCTGGCTTTCCCCAGGTTTATGAGTGCTTTGGATGGCACTTTCATCCCCCCCTGCCACACAGTCCTGTGTGTCGCAGCAGAAGATGGACACAACCTCACATTGCCCTCCAGGAAACGCCCTAGAAGACTCTCAATACGATCGAATGCATGGCCTTGCTACCCCATGTGGGAACAGAGACACAAAATCCTCTGGAGGGTAGCCATCGAGCGTGGTCCCTACCCACTCGGTCTCTCATTGGTCAGACCCCCTGGCTGGGAAGTGCTGACCTCCAGCAGCATTTCAGGCAATTCCCCCACCCCTGGTAAAATCTGCCCAGTCCTGGGGAAAGTCTCTTATCTGGAGGCTTTCTCCAGAGGCCTCATTACTCTGTAACCTGGACAGATCATCTTCCCAGGCAATGCTAAGATCTGCCCATCACCCACAAGGAGGCCCCAAGTCCCAACCACTCTGCTGCCCTGAGCTCCTACTGTCCCAAGACTAGCTCTCAGTCATGATATGTTAATTCACACTCAAGAGGTAATGACTAATAAGAACTTACAGAATTACTCTTCTTGTGAAGCAGAAACTGGTCCACCCACTGCCGAGACACGGGCCTGGGTGTCCTTTCCTTCCTAAACACTTGAACTCTAGGTCATGTTCCAAACACGAAGGCCAGAGCCCCATCTTGCCCACCTCAGAGGGTTGCTCAGAGGGCAAAGGAAGCTTCTGGCAAAGGCCCACTTATCCCAGGGAAAAACCAAAATAATGAGATTTGAGGCAGGGCCAGAGCACTGAAGGACAAAAGGTGACCTTGGCGCGGGTGGAGGGGGGACACTTACCGAGTTTCACGCTCTGCACGCGGCCTCCGATGCAGGTGGAAGCCTCGAGCACAGTGACATCCGTGAAGCCCTGCTCCAGAAGTGCTTTGGCCGCAGCCAGGCCAGCCAAGCCAGCACCGATCACCACCACGCGAGGCTGTCCCCTTCTCCGTAGGCCACGACTGAGAGGGTCATTCGCACTGTCGCCACTGGATTCACAACTTTGCATACCGTCCGCACTGGCCTCCTAGGAACCTGCAGGGGGCGGGGGTGTCACAGCTTACCTGCTCTGCCTTCACTTCCCACCTGTCCCATGGGACACTCATGAGCTCTGCCCTCAAGGGGGCGGGGGAGGGGGGGACCTTCTTGAGCCCTCCTGCTCTTCCGGAGACCTGGACAAGAGGAGCCATCTCCAAAGGATGTGGCAAGGAGGAGGACAGACAGAGGGAAGGAGAGAGGTAGAAAATATGCACTGTGGGCCCCCACCGGCAAGCAGGACTGCTGGGAAGCCACCCTAAGCCCCTGGGATCCGTCAATCCCACCCCCAACCTGCTAGGCACACTGCCTATTCCCCAAGGCTGAGACTAGAGCCAGCCAGGAAGGGGATGACCCAAAAAGACCAAATTCAAGAAAAAACTATTGACACTGCTGTCCCTGAACAAGCTCGCTCTGACACGGCTGCTGTGGTCCAGCTCACACCAATCCCAGATGCCCACACAGACGACAGGATGCTCACACGGACCCCAGGATACTCACACAGACCGCAGGATGCTCACACAGACCCCAAGATGCTCACACAGACCGCAGGACACTTACACACACAGCGCTGGACCCTCTACTTTCCCTCCCGTGCGTGGCTCTTCCCTGGCACTCTTTCTCCTTTGCCCCTTCTCTCCTCCTCTAGCTTTCTGTTAGTCTTTCACAGTGTGAATGAAGTGGCAATTTGGTGGGCAGGACATAGTCCCGCCCTCCCCCCAGAAAGTGCCACGAGGCCGGTATCGGACGAGCCTCTGCTATTCCGGGTAGTTCTCTGGTTGTTTTCCCCCAGCCACCCAGCCCCTCAGTCACCGCAAAGCAGCAAGGAGCCCAGGAAACGGTGGACTGTGAGGACCCATGGCACCAGAGGCCAGACATGAAATTGACAGTTACACTAAGCCAGCTTGTTCAGAGACGCCAGGCTAGGGAGCTGATGGCTAGGCAGCCAAGGGGGGTCCCTGAATCGCCCCAGTGCTGGGAGAGGCTACCGCCTATTCCTAGAGTGACCACGAGGGCTCCAAGGTGCCTGTGGGCCATCCCAAGGGGCCGCTCGGCTCTCATCCTGTCTCTGTTCCCTCCCTGACCCAAGCAACTTCGATTCCAGTTGTCTTTGCTGAGGGTTCAGTGGTAGAACCTACTAACAACAGGGGAGGAAGGGTGTCTGGAAGGTGGCTGCTGGGCAGTGCAGCAGACAGGGGACATAAAACAACTGTCTCCCCTACCTAGCAAAGCTCAGTGTAACCCTTCCAATGACACAGCAGCCCCACCCCCCAGAATACGCCCAAGAGAAGCAGGACATAGTCCACCAAACACACATGCTAAGGAATGTTCATAGCAGCTTTATTTATAAGAGCCAAAACAACAGAAGCAACCACAGGAGAATGGATAAATGTACTGCACTACGTGCAGCATTTTCATGCATATTCTTCAGCAATAAACAGAACCAAACTACCGGTGCCCTCCAACAACATTGCATTGAAGGAAAGAAGCCAGAGATAAAAAGTACATATTGTATGACTCCACTTACATGAAGCTCATGAAGAGGTAAATGAATCTGTGGTGACAGAAGAGAGACCAGGGGGAGGAATAACTGAAAACAGGCAGGAGGGAACTTTCTGGGGTGGAAGGAATATATGTCTTGATCTGAACGGTGGCCACACAGTATACATACAAAGATCCACCGACCTGGACAGGTAGGATTTGTGTCATTTTTTTATGTATGCGTGTGTACCTCAGTAACCATTCAGATATTCACTCCTGGCAAGGAAGGCAGGCAGGCAGGCAGGCAGGAAGGAAGGAAGGAAGGAGAGAAAGAGAGAGAAGAAGAAAAAAAGGAAGAAAGGAAGGGAGGGAGGAAAGAGAGAGAAAGAAAGAGTGGGAGGGAGGAAGGGAGGGTAGAAGGAAGGAGAGAGTAAGAGACAAGACAGAAAAAGAGAGAAATTAAAAGAAAGAAAAAGAGAAAGAGGGAGGAACAGAGAGAAGGAGGAAAGAAAGGAAGGGAAAGAGGGAGGAAGGAGAGAGAAAGAGATGAGAGAGAAAGAAACAGAGAGAAAGAAGGAGGGAGGAAAGAGAAAGAGACAAGAGAGGGAAAGAGAAAGAAAAAGAAAGAGGGAGGGAGGAAGGAAAGAGAGAGAATGAGAGATAAAGAAAGAGAGGGAGAGAAGAAGAGAAAAAGGGAGGAAGGGAGGCAGGGAGGGAGAGGAAGGAAGGAAGAAGGAAGGAAGGAGCGAGCGAGCTACATACTGACTTCTTACATCTGGTCTGATCATTAAAGCTTCCCCCACCTTGAATGGCGCCCCCCAACATCTCTTTATCATAGGCTTAGCAAAAGGGTGTTTTTCTAAATACGCTGGGGCTGTTCCTCATGCCTCCCGCCACCCACTCCGCCGGCAGACGCCATACCTGGGCACCTGGGCTTGGACGGGCCTGTCCCCCCACTCCCGCCCCCAAATTCCAGGCAAACCCCCAGACCCAGGCCGACCGCCTGGGTGCCCGGGCTGTTCCCTAGACGGCCGGAAGGTGGCGCCCGCGGCCCAGAGCCCTCCGAGGCCGAGTCTCCGCTGGAGGCCTGGGCTCCCCGCCCCCTTCCAGGAGAACGCGGTGCGGCTCCGCCTTTCCTCCTCCCTGCAGCTCCGTTCCCTCTCCTATCCTTCCCCGCTCCCTCCAGCGAGGTTCCTTTGGGCGTCTGGGAGCACGGGGTCGGGCGGCCTGGGTCCTTTCCTCCCTGCGCCCTGCCACCCTCCCCGCCCCCAGGTTCTCCTTCCGGTGGACTAAATTTAGAGGGGAGGGTGTGGCTGCCTGCACCCGGCGGCCAGGGCGGCCAGCAGGAGGAAGGGTCGCCGAGACAACGCGGGGTGGCGTCACGTTGGTAAACACATTGGGTGCTCGGAGCTGCCGCTGCCGCTGCCGCTGACGCCACCTGCCAGGCACCCCGCGATGCGACGTGGCGCTGCCGCCCGCCCCGCCCGCGTGCCTCACCCCCAGGACTGGGGGGCCGCTGCCGGCGTGCTGGTGTCCTGGCTCCATCAGCAACCCCCCCCCCCCCGGCCGGGGCCACCCTCCCAAACCGCCTTGCTTATACAGTAAAGGGGGGGGGGGACCGCCGCAGTTCTCAAACCTGACTGGTGCAACCCCTTCTTGAAAATTTCCTGCGGGCTCCAGGTGTGACTGGGATAAAACTGGGAGGGACCCACTCGCCTCTGAAGTCTCCTCACAAAACCCCTAGTTCCCGTGGGGCACCCCGTCTGGAAACCGGGGTCTAGTGAAGCTGGAAGCTATGGGAAAAGGATACTTGGGGCGCAGCGCCTCCCCAGCCGGCTACCTGAACTTCTGGCTACCCTCAGAAGTGGCCAGCTGGTCCTCACTACATTGTTGTGACAGTCGCATAAGGCCTTATGCGAATGTGGCAAGACGGACAATATTTTCAAGAGCCTCAAGTGTGAAAATCATTTGTAAAGTTCTATAACTAAATTCTGAGCAGAGAGCCTTGGGACGGGGGTTCAGAAATGCCCCGTGGGGAACGCAGGTGGGCAGTTGCCTTTAAGATGAACACAGAAAGGACCCTGAGTTCCCAATGTATCAGAGACCTTGCACTCAAACAGCACAGGGGTGAAAGTAGGTAATGAGCAGGGGCCATGTGGGTCACCTGCACCCATGACCTCCTCCCCCCCCCCCCCAAAGGAATCCCACAGGCCAGTTCCTTCCACGGGTCAGAGAAGCCTTACACAGGGCCCACAGAAGGCAGAGAGCTGAGAAAGCTGCCCCATGGCCCCCCATATGGACACACGGAGCCAACACACCCTGGAGTCCAAACTGAAAGGGACAGAAAAATCATGTGTAGGAACGCCTACTCCGTGCCAGGCCCTCAGCGAAACGCTGAACTGGGCCTTCCAGTGCTGTTATCTCCAGCCAGGGTAGAGAGGAGAGGGTGAGAAGCAACTTGTTTTCTGTTGATTGGTGGCATCTTTTCCTTTCAGCTTTTTTTTTTTTTTTTTTTAATTTTATGAGAAACCGGCTTATTGAGGAAGAAGAATCAGTTCATGCTCCTCGGTGCCTGCCTGTCCTTCTCTCGCCTTTGGGAAATAAATAAATAAATAACATCCGCTCCTTGATCTGTATGCACAGGAGAAACAGAACACCCTGTACTTTTTGAGCAGATAAAGGAGAGAAGAAAAAAGTGCTGGCTCAGCCAGGCAGGGAGGAGGGGGGGAGGGGATAGGGAGGGGGAGGAGGGAGGCACAGGGCAAAGGACACTTGTCTTCTTGCTCCTGCTTCCATGGAAAAATGAGGGTGGGAGCCTGGGGCTCCCATGTGCCCAAAGAGGCCAAGCCTGGTAGCTTCAAGAAATCAGGCCAGCCATGGCATGAGTATCCCACCCCCACTCTAGATGCCCCACTGCCTCCCCGAACCTCTGCTCTGGCCCACCAGCCAACACCTCCCCCTGCTGCCCACTGCCCTGACTGAACCTGCCCAGGAAGCCAGTCTGGAAAGAAGGCAGCAGCAGAAGAGAGGAAAAGAGGGAAGAAAGGCCCCATCCCTTTGTCAGGGTCACCCAAGAAAGAAGGATGAAGACAAGAAAGCGAGGCGACAGAAATGGGCATTGGCGTTGCCACTTTCCCACCCCACCTTCTCTCAGCATCCCCACCAGTTGCATCATCACCCTCAAATTTACCCTCCAAGAAGCGCCTCCGATTGCCAAATACCAGAGACGTACTTTAGTCCTGGCCTCCGACTGCTGACCCCCTCTTGGAAATGCCCAGTACTGAGCAGGGGGCACCAGGCATCTTCTTGTGCTTCCCCATCATGATTAAAACCACAGGACTGCCAAGCGGTCCCAAGGCTCAAAGCTGAATGCATCCTCAGAGGAAGACCTGCCCTTATCCATCAGATCAAGCCATGTCAACCCCCCAGAATCACTGTCGCCTCTCCCCTCAATTTCCCCCCACACACCCCTGCCTCCTCCATCTGAACTCTACCGCTAGAGAATTGCTGGGCCTGCCCCAAGTCACGCCCAGGCCTCTCATAGACCAGGAACGTAACCCAGCAATTCACTGAGCTAACCGTGTACCAGGCATAGGGAAGGCCTGGGCATATCGGCCCCTTGCCCTCTGGACTGAGCTGACCTTTCTGGCTTCAATTCTCACTCAGATGCCCCCAAACATACACACACACACACACACACACACACACACACACACACACACCAACTTCACTAAAGTCTTGGGATCCCCGGCACTGCCCACATGAAGGCCTCATAGGAAATATCCCTCCCTCACACACGTCACAGAAGCCAGCTCTGGATTCTCTTGACACGCACACCCTCGTACGGAGTATTGGTTATGCAGCTGTGTGACTGCACGGCTGTATGTTGTTGGACCCACCAGCAAGGTCTGCTCCCACTGACCTTTCCTGAAGCACCCTGGAAAGGGGAGTTCCTTCCACTGGCTGGGCTCTGCAGTGATCCCCCACGTCCCCACCCCCATCCTTCTTCCGTTCCCCAAGCATGGACATCTCACCCCAAGAAATCCTATTGTCTGTTATTCCGTAATGAGGCTGCAACCCCACAGTCACGGAGCAGGGCATGGTCCCAGGCTACACTGGGTGACTTCCCCGCGCCCCCCCCCCCCCAAGCCCTGGGAGTGAACTGCGAGGAAGGGTCAGTAGCCCAGTTCACTGCAGGGCGCCCCTTCCGCCTCAGGCTGGAGTACACTTCAGCTCACTTCAATCGGCAGGTCACTTCCCTCCCAACAACAGCCACTATAACAAAAAACCGGCTGCCACAAAGGGCCAACTTCCCAGGTGCCCCACCCCCTCCCCAAGTCAGCCTTCACAAGAAACAAAAAAACTCTACCCATCCTTGGCTCCCCTCTAAACACAGCCTACTCTTGGGGCGCCTGGGTGGCTCAGTCGATTAAGTGTCCGACTTCAGCTCAGGTCATGATCTCACGGTTTCTCGGTTTGAGCCCCGCATCGGGCTCTGAGTGACAGCTCAGAGCCTGGAGCCTGCTTCGGATTCTGTGTCTTCGGATCTCTGTCCCTCCCCCGCTAGCACTCTGTCTCTCTCTGTGTCTCAAAAATGGAAAAAAAAATGTTACAAAAAAAAAAATTAAACACAGGCGACTACTCTCAAATGTGTCTGCCTGTCTTTTTCTCAAGGTCACCTCATTCTGAGCGACCCATTTCCTAGAGGACAAGAAGACGGCCAAGGCAGCTAGCCCACCCAGCTCACCTCACCTCACCCTTTAGGATCCAGACTCCTCCAGCTGAAGCGCTCCACTTCCCACCTCCAAGCCCCATGCTTCCTCACAGGAGCCCTACCCAGGGCTCTGGGGGCCATATGCACCCTCCCCTAACCAACTTTGGGGACTTACAATCCTTTCCTCTGAACAGATACTACTAGTGCCCAAGGGCAGCAGCCCTACCTCAGTTTCCCTGGAGGGACCCCTCTCTGCTTCAGGCTTCTAACAGATGGGAGGGAGGGGCAGGGAAGCTGGGGGGCTGGCCCAGGGGAATCTCTTTGGACTGCCTGGCAGGTCTGGGGAGGGATTTGGATTCTCCTGGGCCCCCCAGACAATGCAATTATTCTTCAAATGTAAAAAATGCCCAGAAATCCCAGACCAGCTGCTTTGCACAGCCGCGGAGACAAAGGGGCTCTGTGTCTGCATGTGAGGCCCCTCCCACTCCTCAACCCCAGGGAGGGGCTGGGCCCCGAACTCCTCCCCACCAGACCCTCCCCAACCCTCCTCGCCCTGGCCAGCCAGCCAGGAAGTGAAAGAGGCTGGGCTGCTGGGCCAAGCCTGGCCAGCCACAGGGGCATGAGGGTGGGCAGTGAGAGGGCATAAGCATGGGGACAGGGCAAGGGCAGCCTGGGAGCCCAGACCCCGGCTCAGTCTTTTCCTTACCAGGTGACCTGGACTAGTGGGTTCCCTTCTCTGGGTCCCACCCGGCCAACACCTCTGAACTTAGCCCAAAGACACATCATCTGTACCCCACCTCCTGGACACACTGGTTTAAGCCCCATCTGATGCTTAACGGCCTCCTTTAGTCTTCCAGCTTTCCCATCTGTAAAATGGGCATAGGGACCTCTACCTGGTAGGACAGCTGGGAGGAGTAAATGAGACAGCACCTAGCAGGGCCACCTCTGAGACAGCAGGAGAGGGAAGAAGACCCCTGAAGAAACCAGTACAGGGGCTTCGCCTGGGACCCAGGACTCCATCTCACTTATAGAAGAACCCCAGTCAGCATCTGAGCTCAGACCCAGGCCTCAGCCTATGGCTGCAACCCTAGTATCAGACCAGACCTTAACCCTGACATCAATCAGAGTGCATGGACAGCCTGTGTTTCACTGGCCCCAACTCTGAGTCAGCCTACATCCTACCCAGTTCTGGAGGGTCGGGTATCAGAGACAATGGTCATTAGGCAACCCCAAGCTCATAAAAGGAAAGGCGTGGGAGCCTCATTCCACAGAGCCCACCCACCAGCAATGTTCTCTGGCTGCCACAGGCCCACGTGGGCAAGGGGCTCTGGGGGCCCCATCTTCTGTCCTGGCACTCAGACTTCTCTCCCAGCACAATGTCTTTGTTACCCACATCTCCTCCTCACAACTAGATGCACCAAGTCAAGTCCCTAAAAGCGCAACTTTAAAAGTCTTTGTAAGCCTTTTCAGAAGAGAAGCAGGAAGCCTATACTGCATCCTGCATGGAGAGAGGCAGCCCTTGACTTGGTGTATGGGGGGACAGAGCCAATGGCACGGCCCACACAGGCACTGGCAAGTAGGAGGGAGAGGCATTCCTGGAAAGGTGAGCTCTGTGTCCCCACCCCTACTTCCCTTGATGCTCCCTGGACCCAGGAGGATGGTTCCAGGACCCCAGTTTATAGCCGCCTACAGAGACAGGCCTTGGAGATAACCCAGCCCAGGCTAGAAGCCTCGCTGGGGGTGGAGGAGGGAAGCAAACATGGAAGGAAGCCAGAGAAAGGGTAGAGTGTTTCTGATGGGCCTAACGCTCAGCCGGCAGCCTCCACCTCCACGACTGTGTAGCCAGAGGGAAACAGGTAGAGATGGGCCAGGGCGGAGCCCCAGACCACATTCCTGCCCCCACAGTCACACTGAAACAGCTTTGTCCCACACTCCACCCTAGAGATCTCACCCTGAGCACAAGTGAGTGCCTCACACTCTGATCGTAGATCAGGTCAGGGGCCAGTCATGACCACTTCTAAACACTCGGCCATGAACCTCTCCAAATCTGGGCCAGCCCGACCGGCTCAGCTTCCACCTCCGACCCCTGCTCCTCATCCCCCATGCCCTGGGTTCCCATTTTTGTGCGTGACCGCAGGCAAACATCCTCTCTGGCCAGGGAGGCAGCCAGCTCTGTGCCAGCAGGGCCCATCTTCTTCCCCTCAGATCCCAGAACTTTCAGGTGCAAGCAAACCCCGTGCCTCCTCGGCCCAAGGAGAGGTCAGGGGTCTGAGATGTGGACTGTGGACTCCTAGATGCTCCTAGAGAAGATGAAATTACCCAGACAGCCGCCTCTGCCCCCAACCAGTGAGGCCTTGGGAGAGTCCATTAGCACTTGAGCCTCACTTTCCCCATCTGTAAAATGGGAATAATAAAATGGGAATAATCACCCTTGCCCGGAGTGAGGCTAGCCCGGACCCCAGACCCTATTGGCCAGCTTCCAGGGTCTCCCAGCAAAGTCCTAAAGGCACAGGTCTCATTCTGGCTTGCTTCAGCAGGCCTCAGGATCAGACGCCAAGGCCTGGATTTCCTCCCTCCGAGCAGGACCTGACACCCAAACTCTGAGTCCCCCTCCAGGAAGTCATCAAGCACACATGTGTAAGAGACCACAGAACTGATCGCTGTCCTAGGGACCACACTGGTGCAGGGCTGCCCTTGGTGAGCAGAGCAGGCTGTGGGCAGAGTGGGCCTGAAGGGAGATGGTGCTCACAGAGACACTCCTCTGGGAGGAAGTTCTCCTACAAGGGCTGAACTTGAGAGAAAATTAGCCTCAAGAACAAGGCACCAGCCCTGTTCTGAGGCACCCAAATCACTATGGCCCTTGGGGAACCCCAGGAAGAAACACTTACCCCCCTCCCTTCTTCCCTCCCTCTCTCCCCCCTTCCCTTCCCCTACTTCCTCTCTCCCCTACTTTCCTTCCTCCCCTACTTTCTCTCTCTCTCTCTCTCTCTCTCTCTCTCTCTCTCTCTCTCTCACACAAACACACACACACAATCACAATCACAAAAACACACTTTCTTATGGTTCACTTGATGACCTAGCTTAGTAAATAGTCCTCTCTTTTGAGAACATGTTCTAGCATCATGGTTTGCATATAGGTTCTCCCTGGGATCAGATCACTTGTTTTTTAGTACCAATGGTTTGAATCTTTGTAACTTATTAGATGAGTGACCTAACCCAATGAGGATAGAGAGTGCCTGCTTCAGGACACCTGGGTAGCTCAGTCAGTGGAGCATCCGACTTCACCTTAGGTCACGATCTCGCGGTTCGTGAGTTCTAGCCCTGCATCGGGCTTGCTGCTGTCAGCCTGTTAGCACAGAGACCACTTTGGATCTTCTGTCCCCCTCTCTCTGCCCCTCCCCTGCTTGTGTTGTATCAACAATAAATAAACATTTAAAAAAAAAAAAAAAAAAAGAGTGCCTGCCTCACAGGGTTGAGTGCGACAATGCAAAATACTTAGCCCAGAACCAGGCATGTAGCAGCAATGGTTTTTATATTTGTTTTCCTACAGGCCCAGGTCCATACTAATCAGGGTCACCAAGGGAGGCCTGGGCCAGGAGACCAAACGTGGCGGGGATGTTGAGCCAGTAGAGAAGTCTCAGACCTTCCTGAAGGATGACTCCAGAGCAAGACCTCTAGGCCTCAAAGAGAACCATCCTAACCCACGGTGATAACTGCCATGGTCTGATGACAGGGGAGGAACGAAGATTAGGAGAGAAGGCCATCCCACTTCCTGGCAGTGCTTGGACCTCCCAGGCAAGACCTATGAGGCTGTAGGTACAACAAAATGACCACCCATGTGGTCACCAGCCTCCATGATGGCCCTCGATGACCTTTGTCTCCTAGTACTTGTGCCCTAATGTAGTCCCCTCCCAAGCTGACCTGTGTAACCAATAGGATATCATAGAAGTGACAGAGCATGATTTCTGAAACTGGGTCAGAAAACATGCTGTTGCATCCACGTGCTCTCTTGGACTGCTTAATCAAAGGCAAGCCGGTCACCACCTTGTGATGACACTCCAGAAATCCTATCAAGAGGCCCAGGAGGCAAGAGTCCTACCACCAGCCAAACCATCTTGCCAAGCTGTGAGTGAACCACCAGGAAGCAGATCCTCCAGCCCAAGGCAAGCCTTCGGATGAGTGTGGCCCCAACCGACATCTTGATTCCACCTCCTGAGAGACCTCGAGCCAGAAACACCCACCTAAACTGCTCCCAAATTCCTGACCCACAGAAACTCTGAGGATGATGAATGTTTATTACTGTTTTAAGCTACTACATTTGGGGGTTGTTTGTTACAGCAATAGGTAACTAACTACAGTCAGCAATTCTGTCTCCCCAGAGACCCCCAAGGGAGAGACCCCCCAAGGGAGAGACCCCCAAAGGAGAGACCCCCAGGCAAACTCCCCATTCTACTCAGGAGCCCAGCTCCCTTGTTTCTGAAATTCAGGGCTGTGGCGGAGTAAAAAGACAAGGTGGCCCAGGCCCCACAATTTACAAGCCCACGAGACAGGCACTCCTACCTAACCAGGGATTCACACTCACTTGGAGATTTTTACAAATTACCAATCCCCAGCCCCCATGCTGGGTCATCTAAATCAGACTCTTGGGGTGGGGGCGTACAGGACAGGGTCTAGCTCTCAGTGATCCTGGGGAAGACTCGATTTCCATCTGTGGAACAGTAGTTGCCTTCATATCTGTTCTGCTTTCTCATGAGTCCTAAGCTCTCCAATCAGAAGTCTTCAGAGAGAGGGGCGCCTGGGTGGCGCAGTCGGTTAAGCGTCCGACTTCAGCCAGGTCACGATCTCACGGTCCGTGAGTTCAAGCCCCGCGTCAGGCTCTGGGCTGATGGCTCAGAGCCTGGAGCCTGTTTCCGATTCTGTGTCTCCCTCTCTCTCTGCCCCTCCCCCGTTCATGCTCTGTCTCTCTCTGTCCCAAAAAATAAATAAACGTTGAAAAAAAAAAATTTAAAAAAAAAAAAAAGAAGTCTTCAGAGAGATTTAGATGTTTTCTCTCCCCCAAGATACAGCCCTGCCTGGCACTGCATTAGTCCCTGGGGAGAACACAGCAATGGATTAAAGAGAGAACGTACATGATGTGATAACAGCCGTGATGCTGAAGATGTGATAACAGCTGGGATGGTGAATGCGGGAGAACATGGGCCAGGCACCTAACGGGGGCAGGGAAAGGAGTCAGAGAGGATTTCCAGGGGAGACCTGAGAAAGGAGCTCCAGCAGCACAACGGCAAAGGCTCGGAGAGACTGCTTACAAGATCAACTCTCAACACCGCTTTTCCCTCCCTCCAAGGCTCCTCCTCCAAGCTGCTGGCCCCACGTGGCCGCATTCACCTGACCTTCCTCTGCAGCTGCAGCCGCCACCACCTAAGCCACTCTGCAGGCATGACGGGCGCCCCTGAGCTTCCCCAGGTGAGTGAGTCGGCCACACACGAAAGCTTGCCCCCATGGGGGCACCAAGGAGAAGGGGCAGGGTGGCCCCGACACCCCAGAGGGCACAAGACTCCACAGGCGGCATCCCAACCCTCCAGAGAAAGAGGCAGGATGGTCACGCTCGCGCTCAGCAAACAATACAGGCATTGCAGACCCAGCATAGTGCAGGGTGCAGAGCAGTGAGATGTCCAGGACATGGAGCAGGGGTGAGGATGGGGAGGAAGCCTTAGCTGCATCTTAAAGCAGGGGGGCAGGTTCCAGGCCTAGGGTGTAGCCAGTGGGGAAGACACTGGAGATGCCTGAACAAGGTAGGAGAGAAAATGAGGCCCAGGGAGGGGAGGGGTGAAAACAGGGGCGGGAGGAAGCAAGGGACAGACTTTTCATTCGCTCATTCATTCATCCGTTCAAAAATGTTTTGTCTTCACACCCATGAGGATGGCTACTATAAAAATAAATAAATAAATAAAATGGTGAGGATGTGGAGAGATTGGAACCCTTGTGTGCTGTAGGTAGAAATGTAAAACGGTGTAGCTGCCATGGAAAACTGTGCTGGTTTCTTTAAAAATTAAATATAAAGTTACCATGTGATCCATCAATTCCACTGCTGGGTATATATGTGAAAGAATTGAAAGCAGGGTCTTGAAGACATATTTGGACACTCATGTCCACTGAAGTATTATTGACAATAGCCGAAAGGGGATGCCACCCAACGTCCAGGGACAGATGGGTAAACAAAATGGAGTATATGCACACAATGGAGTATTATTCAGCCCTTAAAAAGGGGGGGGGGGACATTCTAACACCTGCTACAGCATAGATGAACCTTTATGTTAAGTGAAATAAGCCAGTCACAAAAGGACAATTACCTTGGGGCACCTGGGTGACTCAGTCGGTTAAGCTTCCAACTCCCACCCAAGTCACGATCTCACAGTTTATGGGTTCGAGCCCCTCTTCAGGCTCCAGGCCGATAGTGCGGAGCCTGCTTGGGATTCTCTCTCTCACTCTCTCACTCTCTCTCTGCGCCTCCTCCACTCATACTGTCTCTCTCTCTCAAAAATAAATAAACCTTAAAAAAAAAAAAAAAGGACAATTACTACATGATTCCACTTATACGAGGGACTTAGGGTGGTCAAATCCATAGACACAAGTAGGACGCCAGGGGCCAGGGAAGGGGGGAGATGGGGAGTTAGGGTTTAATGGGACTGGTTTCAGTTTTGAAACATTAAAAAAAAAAAACCTGGAGGGGCGCCTGGGTGGCGCAGTCGGTTAGGCGTCCGACTTCAGCCAGGTCACGATCTCGCGGTCCGTGAGTTCGAGCCCCGCGTCAGGCTCTGGGCTGATGGCTCGGAGCCTGGAGCCTGTTTCCGATTCTGTGTCTCCCTCTCTCTCTGCCCCTCCCCCGTTCATGCTCTGTCTCTCTCCCAAAAATAAATAAACGTTGAAAAAAAAAAATTAAAAAAAAAAAAAAAACCTGGAGACAGACAGTGGTGGGGATAGTAGCACAACACTGTGAATGCACTTAACGTCACTAAACTGTGCCCTTACAAACTGGTTAAGATGGTAAATTTTAGGCGATGTCTATTTTACCCCCAAAGAAACCGTAAGAAACAACTACGGCGACAAAAGCGTTTGGTGACTGCCAAACATTACAGCCGGCACTCAGGGTACAGCAACGACCAGAGGCCTCTGCCACCCGACCCCCCAGAGGATCTAACAGGTCAGGGTGACAAGTTCCACCAAACAAAAGAAGAGCAGGGTGAGGGGAGACGCAGCTGCTCTGCGTGGGGAGGTCAGGGAAGTCTGGCCGATAAGGTGACATTGGAGCAGAGGAAGTGACAGGCAGGAGGGGGGATCACAGGATGAGAGTGCTCCGGTGACCTCCTGGGGATTGCTGGATGGCAGGATGTGGGGGTGAGGGCGAGGGCAGGAGCAGGATGACTTGGGTGACCAGTCATGACACGGCCAATCCTGACAAGTTCCGTGTCAACTAGTTGTCGCCTCTCCCCTTCACGACAAGCCTGTGGGGAGGAAGGGTGAGAAACTGAGGCTGAAGAACTTGGTGCGGGATTCTCAGGCAGGGGGAGGGCCCAGGGGCTATCACAGCCCGGAGCAGCAGCCCCCTGACCGGGGCTCGTGTCCCCTTGCAGAGATCCACCCATTCCTCGGAGGGACCCTTGAACTTGAAGCCTGGGAGGCGTGAGCGGGGCGGCTGACGAGGTGGCTTCCCTGCGGGGCTTCTCCTCTCTCCCTGCCAGGAGCCGCAGCCTCGGGTCTGGGGTGAAGGAGGACAGCCCAGTCAGCACTTTCCACGGACTCTTTCAAAACCACTGACAAGAACCGAGGCTGTGAGACAAACTCAGCCCGGGCACAGTGCCCCCTGGTCGGCCCCTCGTGACTGCACAAAGCCCGTCTGTGCTGCGGCTCCAAGCCCAGGGAGGAGGGAGGTCTCCTGCGAGCCCATCCTCTCTCCTGAGCCACCACGGGGTCCCCACTCTGCCTAGCCCAGGACACCCCGCCCACAAGGAGGCAGCCTCGGTGGCAGGGCTGAGCTGCCCAAGGCTTGCCGAGCCCAGGCAGGGTTTGTGGGGCCGTGAAATGCTTAGCACTGATTCCGTACCCCTCCGCTGTAAACTCTTTTCTGGCAAGGCCTCCTCCCTTATGGCCTCCCCGTTCACCACAGCTTATCACAGGCGAAGGTGGCACACACACCATCACAAAAGGAAAAAAGGAAAACATCCTCGAGAAACCCAGCCACCAGACACACTCCGTAGCAAACTTCTCTTTACTGAGCCCTTGGTGTGCCAGGCCCCATGCTGGGGACTTTCCATTCACTGAATCATTTAATCCTACACCCTGCTGCCCATTTTACAGATGAGGAAACAGGCTCTCAAAGGTTCCCAGATGGGACGAAGGCCACCCAGAGAGAGTGAGGGGCAGAGCAGGGCTTGACGACACTGAGCTCATCTCTTTCTGCCCACTGCCTGCTGGGTTCTCAGGCTCCCACTCAGCCTCCCAGGACAGCAGGCCCGAGGGCTGCCCTCAGCCTGGCACTCCCGTCTCACCCTCCCCACAGGCTGACACTGAACACATTGTGCCAGGCACTCGGGGCTGGCAGGAGGCATCCCCAAGCCTGGCGGCTCAGCCCAGCTGCCCTGCCAAAACCTAGGCTGCCACTGGGGAGGCCACCTGCCTCCAGGCCACGGTGTTGGTGGGGTATGCTGCGGCCACCCTAGCCTCTCTACCCCGTGAGGCTTGGCCTAAGGCTTGCCAGGCACTACGCTAAGCCGGCCACAGCCCTTTGCCCTTGGTTTTGTCTTCCATAAACACCTGGCCCTGTCCAGGAATGGTGTTCTAATTGCTTTTGCCTACACGATAGAAAAGTCTAAGAGCAACTAACTCGTACTTCCCTCTAGACAGTCACCTCCTTTCTCACTGGCCCAAGACAGTCCCCTCCGGGTAACTTCAGAGTGGTTTCACTGTGCTCTTCTAACGAGTCCTAACACAGGATCACCCAATAAAGGGCTCTCCATAAAGTTCAAGCCTGAAGCAGGACCCCCACCCTCACCCCCGCCCCCGCCCCAGCAAGAGCTGGAACCGGGTCTGAAAAGCCAGTGGTGTTCATTTCAAAATGCACACGTGGGCCCTGAGCCCATGATTTAATCCATAAAACACCTACAGAGTTAAGACGCTGGGCTTGGACAATAAACATATTCTTCAAGTCCTTTTGTTGAGTTCAAAGACAGACTTAATAACTCACCAGCTTTTGAAATCGAGAAATGTCTGTTCTTATAATTCTGTCATCATTATCACTATTTTTTGCTGAGCACATGTGAAGTACAGAACACAGTGCTGAGCACTTCACGTAGAATATATCAGTTAATCCTCACACCAACGTGTCCATCCCACAGAGGAGGAAACTGAGGTTCCGAGAGGTTCCATAACCTGCCATCCAACATAATGTGCTCCAAAAATCGCTTAGTAAGATATTAATGCTCAGGCTTTACGTTTTAAAACCAAGAGATGAGTCAATTTCATTGTCTTTTCCTGAGATAAATTTTCAGATTAACTCAAAAGTTTTGCATTAATTGTGTATGATTTTTTTGATTTTCTAAAATAAAGAAGATCAAAAGTCATCCGTGTATTTAACATTTAAAAGCCTCATTTAAAGGGGCGCCTGGGTGGCTCAGTTGGTTGAGCAGCCAACTTCCGGTTCAGGTCGCAATCGCGCAGTTTGTGAGTTCAAGCCCTGCATCGGGCTCTGTGCCGACAGCTCAGAGCCTGGAGCCCGCTTCCCGCTTCGGATCCTGTGTCTCCCTCACTCTCTGCCCCTCCCCCACTCGTGCTTTGTCTCTCTCTCTCTCTCTGTCTCTCTCTTTCAAAAATAAAATATTTAGGGGCGCCTGGGTGGCGCAGTCGGTTAAGCGTCCGACTTCAGCCAGGTCACGATCTCGCGGTCTGTGAGTTCGAGCCCCGCGTCAGGCTCTGGGCTGATGGCTCAGAGCCTGGAGCCTGTTTCCCATTCTGTGTCTCCCTCTCTCTCTGCCCCTCCCCCATTCATGCTCTGTCTCTCTCTGTCCCAAAAATAAATAAACGTTGAAAAAAAATTTTTTTCAAAAATAAAATATTTAAAAGCTTTGTTTAAAAATCTTTCCCAAGGGGGGCGCCTGGGTGGCGCAGTCGGTTAAGCGTCCGACTTCAGCCAGGTCACGATCTCGCGGTCCGTGAGTTCGAGCCCCGCGTCGGGCTCTGGGCTGATGGCTCGGAGCCTGGAGCCTGTTTCCGATTCTGTGTCTCCCTCTCTCTCTGCCCCTCCCCCGTTCATGCTCTGTCTCTCTCTGTCCCAAAAATAAATAAAAAAACGTTGAAAAAAAAAAAAATCTTTCCCAAGGATGTTTGCCCATTGGTGATCCTAAGTGTCTCCGGTCCGAGTCATCTTTTTTTTTTTTTTAAGTTTATTTACTTTGGGTGGGGGAAAGGGGAGGGGTAGAGAGAGGGAGAGAGAGAATCCCAAGCAGGCTCCACACTATCAGCACAGAGCCAGACTGAGGGCTCGATCTCACAAACCATGGGATCATGACCTGAGTTGAAATCAAGAGACAGCCACTTAACCAGCTGAGCCACCCAGGTGCCCCACAAGTCACCCTAAAATCTAGCTGACCTGAAGTCTCATCGTTTTTGGCCAGTCCAAAAGAAGGACCCACCAGCCTCTCCTCCCTGGGGTCTAGAGTTTGGAGGGCTGGGCTGGCTTGGAGGAGAACTGGCAGTGGGTAGAGAGGCATGGCTGAAGGTCTGGGGACAGGCCCTGTGGGGGCTGTGAGGTAAAGAAAGAACATCACACCAGATGTCCTAGAACCTTGGCTTTGAGACCCAGTCATGCCATTCAGCACTGCCAGTATCTCCATGCTCCAAATGGGGCAACAGCTCATGCCTGGTGCAGCCATGAGGAGAGGACAGGAATAATGGGTCTGCCAGGGCCTGGCACAAGGTTGGCGGAGGGTGGCTACGTTCTTTCTTCTGTTTCCTAATAACTCATAAATCACTTCCAAGTGCTTCTTCTCCTGGTCTTAAATCACACCTTCCTTAACATTCTCCCCCAAGAAGCAACTAGAAGATAAAGGAATCTGGACGGAGGGGGGTGGGGGGGGGGGGAGCGGGGGTCTTCCCCTCCCCCTCAGCCAGGCCACCCTGCTCTGGCTGAACCTGAATGTTTTTCTTCATTTTCTGTCCCTCCCAGCCTCTGATGTAGAGGGAGCAGGAAAAGCCCTGGTGCCTGCCTGTTTGAGGAAGAAAGAGACGGGGCACCGAAGGACAAGGGCCTGCAGCTGGGCTCAGCAAGAAGGCGCAGGAAGCATCGTCTGCCGGGGCCTCCCTGAGCGCTTCATCACTGCGTCAGCCTGTCCGCCCCAGCGCGCCATTACAGCAACTTCTCCTGGGTCACCTTGTAAGCGGCCACACCCCATCTCCTCCACCTGAGCTACTGAACAAAGAATCCTCACACCAGGGAGGAAATGAGGTTTGGCAAGGGGCAGGGCAGGGTAGCCTCGGTGCCGGTCCCCACCGGCCACCAGGGAGGGGAGAGGGAGCGGAAGGGCACAGGGGACCCTCCCCTTCCCCCTTCTGCATGTGCAACACCCCTTCCGGGAAGGTGACATGGTGAGATTCTTAGCCTTTTGGAAAAGTGACTCAGAGCTCTGAGAATCTGAGGATAAGGGTCAAAGGGTCAAAGGTCTATAAGGGTCACATAAGCAACCCAGCCCTCCCTGTGCTTTGGGCCAAGAAGGGGCACAGCTATTCTGTGAGGAAACCCAATGTGTGCGTTTGAAGGGGGTCCCCCACCGCCACCCCACCATCACTGCACACCCATGCCATATTTCGCACTGAATCGTTGTTTTTTTTTTTTTTTTAATTTATGTTCTATATTTGAGAGAGAGAGAGAGACAGAGAGCGAGTCGGGGAGGGGCAGAGAGACAGAGACAGAATCCGAAGCAGGCTCCAGGCTCCGAGCCGTCAGCACAGAGCCCGACGCGGGGCTCGAACTCACAAACAGCGAGATCATGACCCAAGCCGAAGTCGGACGCTCAATGGGCTGAGCCACCCAGACGCCCCTGAATCACTGCTCTGATCCAACCACTGCCCTGCTCAAAGACTCTGATGGCCCCGGAGGCAGGTCCCTGACACCTTCCCCCTGCCCTCAGGGCCCCTGTCTCCCACAGGCACCCTCTGGGTCTTCTGACTCCCACACCCAGAGGAGGGCCTGTGAAATCTCATTAGGTCAAAATCTCCCCACCCTGCCAGCCACTCCTCCAGGAAGCAGGTCCTTGCTACCCTCTACAGATTACTCCTCCAGTCTAATCAGGACCCCACCCTAAGCCCCACCAGGCTCTCTAGTGGCCTTTGTGCCTGTTCATGTCCCCAGCAACTGTCCCCTTCCCTGGGTCCCTCCTGGAGACACTGCCTACAGCCATGTCAATCACACAAAGAGCAGCCAACCAGTATTTGAGTGTCACAATGGCCCTGCGAGGGAGGTAAGGTCATCCCCATGGTCCAAATGAAGACACTGAGGCACAGAGCAGTTTGACTTCTTGCCCAGAGATCACAAACCCCCTCTCCAAGGTGAAAGGCTGGGAGACCTTGGGCAAGGAGATGGCAGGAGAAGGGGAGGGGAATGGTCCTCCCAGAATTACACAGACCCCAGCCTGGTGACCGCTGTGTCCTAGGCACCACACACATCTGCCCAGGTCCCTTCCTCAACCACCCAGTGAAGTGAAGCAGAGCTGTTGCTGCAAGAACCCAGGGCTGACTCTGGGCCCATGTTGCCTTCAGACCAATCCTCCCTCTGCAGTGCCCTTGTCTTCCGCTGACTGTCCAAATAGTATCCATCCCCCAAGCCCACTTCCCCCAGGGAGCTACCCATCCATCCTTCTGGGCCCACCCATCTTTCCACATCTTTCCACATCAGCCCTTGCCCACCAGGTGTTTTCCTGGTGAGTGGAACATATTATTAGGACACCTTCTCCCCCCAAAATTTTCATGGTCAAATCAGTTTAGAAAACACTGAAAGGTTTCTTTTTCTGCAGGACTTGTCAGAACCTTTAATTCTCCTAAATGCATTCTGAATCTCCCATAGGCTGATGGAATGAATTTGACAGTTTCTACCCTCATCTGTCCCCAAACCCTTGAGGTTTCTCAGAATAGTCTTTGTGAAATGCTGCCCCTTCCCACCTTTCAGAACAGCCTGGCACAGTAGAGGGCACACGGGCAGGGATCATGGCGGGGGGAGGGGGAAGTGTATCCTTTTAGGACATCGACGGGACATTTGGGGAACTCAGACTGAGAGCCCCTCAGTCTCTCCTTTCCACCCTCCCCCGGATGAGGTGACTGTCTACTCCTGCCAGCATCTGGAGGGACCTCACCTGACTGGGGCCCTCAGATACCACCCCCCACCCCAACCCCACCAGGCTATGTAGGGCCCAGAGAGCAAGGGGCCTCGGAAAATCCCTAAAGCAGGCTGGACAGTTCTTCTGGGCAAATTGCTTAATCTACTCCATCATCACTATTGAGTTTTAATATTAAACCAAAATTAAAATGCATTAAGCTGCCATTCTGAGAAGATGCGGTTCCCCACTCAGCAAACCCTGTCACCCTCCCCCCTGCTCCCCAGGGAGGGGACCAAGTCCTTCAGTTAACAGAAAACTAGGGCCTCAGAGGGTAGCAGACACTTGCCTGTAGTGGCCCAGTCAGGGGCAGCGCAGAGAGAAGCATCCAGGCCTCCTCACGTCCAGGTATGCGGGGAGGTGGCCCAAGTGGGATAAGACCCCAACAGTGGCTCACGTAACCATCGGTGGCCACTACAAAGACTCACACAGGCCAGGGAAAGGGATGCTGTACACACTGGGGGTGACAGCTTAGTAGCTGGGGTGACTTTGGGCACTTTTAGGAGAAGATGGCATGTCTGGGGCTGGAGTCAGCTGTCTCCCCAGTCTCCTCGGCCCCACCCTGGCTGCAGGAAGAGTGCTCACCCCAGATTGGCTACCCACAGGGCCGGGCTCAGCTGTGGGCAAAGATAAGATGCCCTGTATCCCGGCTGTGTGTCACCCTGACTTGGGGCAGTCGCCTAAGACACTTTTCATGGTCTTGAGAGTTCCTCACAGTCAGGCGCTCGGAAAATCAAAGGTCTCAGACCTTTGTCACCGGTCTGAGACCCAGACTCCCAGAGCCCCTTCCCCCAGCCCCACCTCCCAGCAGAGTGGCCCCTGCATCCCACACCCTCTACATACTCCCCTCACCTCCCACAACACAGTCCACAGGAGCCAGCATGGTCCCCTTTACCTCTTCTAGATCCCACCTGACCTGCACCTGTCCCTGTACCTACCTGCTTCGGCCCCCAGGTCCCCAGTCTCAACCCTCACTACACAGAGATGGCCCATGGACCAGGTCTGCACCACCCAGGAGCGTGTGGGAGATGCAGAGTCCCAGGCCCTGGCCCAGACCTACTGAATTAGAGCCTACATTTTAACGAGATGCCCATGTGATCCATGTCTATGTTAGAGTTTGAGAAGCACTTTTATAGACCACTGGTCTAATCAAGTCATTGCACCCGAGGCGTATAACCTTCAATGGCTCCCCAGGGCCTAGTGAATCAGGTCTAGACTCAGCAGCTTGGCAGTTAAGACCTTCCCTGACCTGGCTTCAACCCAGTACTCCAAGCTTGGGCTCCCCCTGCCCCTTGGGAATGTCATCCCCTCATCTGTTGGCTAACGCTGCCCAGGACTTGGGGACCCTCTACAAGCACTGCCTCCTTCAGGAAGCTGGTCTGAACAGTACCTCATTATATCACATCTGGAGTGGCTCACTCATTTCCTGCAGAGGAGAGCTCTTGTCCTGTGTAGCCAGTGGCTCCGTGCACCAGGCTGGGGCACAGGGTGCTGACCACAGGTAAGAGGGTCCAGCACCCAGCTGGAATGTCCACCCTCAGCTCCAGCCTGACAGCGTCAGGCTGAGCCCCAGCTTTCATCTCAACTCAGTGGATGAGTCTCCCTGCCAAAGAAGGGGCACTCCCGAGACCCATGGGCCTGCTGAACCTCTAGCAGCCAAGTGCTTACCCTGCGCCGCAGTTTCCCAAAATGAAAAGAATGCCACCAACTCTGCCTCCTTCTCTCCCTGGGGGACTGGAAGGATCTGCTGAGATAGATGAGCAGATTCCTTAAACTGTGGGGCTCAGAATTTGGAGCCAAGAAACTCCATCCCTGTATGGTCAGCAACCCTTGTCTGGCCGGCCAGCCAGACCCTGGGGAAGCCAAGTGACCTGCCCAGAGGCGTTCTCATGACCAAACAGGAAAGCCTCGAAGGACAGGGCTGCCACACCCACCGCCCGCCTCCCTCCTTCCTGGCCCAGTTCCTCGGGGCTGGCACCTCATGGGAAGTCCTCACTCCTTTATCCTGGGTGTGCAAGAAGCCACTCAAGCATGCAACCTCAGGAGTTGCCAACTTCTGCAACCTCTAGGGAGCAAAGAAAAAGTCTCTCCAATCCCATTTTACAGACAGACAAAAAGAGGTAAGGACAAGACCAACAGTGATGTGGATTAAGCTGAATTCGAGTCCCATTTCTCCGTTCCCCCAGCTCTGCTCCCACATTCAACCCAGCCCTACTCAAACCTCCATGCACACTCCCCAAGGCCAAGTCCAAAGCTCCACCTCACAACATTGTAAAGTAATCCAAAACAGGCGGTTTATCTGCAGAGCCCCTCCTGACCTCGTGAGCTCTCCAGAGGCAGATGAAGAGGGGAAAGGGCCATGCTAAACCCAGAGGGGTGACCTTCTAATGGCATCCCGAGCAGAGAGCTGCTTTTGCACCAGAAGTACTTGACCTCCCCAGCACCCCAAAGCCACAACACGCATGACGCCCAACTACTTGGCCTGGGCCTGGGGCCCTTTCTAGAAGAAAAAAAATGGGGCATGAAGCAGAGGACCTCAGCTGCCCACTCTGAGTGAGGACCCCTTCTACCTTCAGGGTATGGCTTCTTTCCTACCTCCCCAGCCTCCAAGGCCAGGCGCCTCTGGGAGTCAGGCAAAAGCACTTGTTAGTTAAGAAGCCTTCAGCTGGTGTGGATGTGAGTGGCAGGGGAGAAGTGTCACAGTGGAGTGGTTTACAGCACAGATTCTGGAGCCAGGCTGCCTGGGTTCAAATCCTCACTCTGTCACTACTGAGTTATAGGACTGTGCCTCAGTCTTCCCATCTGTAAAATGGGCATGAGACCTACATTCTAGAGCTGTTAAGAAGAGTAAAGGAGTTAATATTTGCAAGGTCTTTAGGCCATTGTGTGGCACCCAGTGAGTATACCAGGTCCCTGGCCCAGCCTCTTGGCCTCTGCTTGATTTTTCCCACCCAGGATATTCTCCTTGCTCCCACCTATTCCAGCTTGAGACCTTTCGTAGGCATGTCAGCCTGACCTTAGATCTGAACCCTTAGCCCCTATTCCATTGTTCCCCTCACAGTGTCCCTTGGCCCTCTATTCAGGGCTCTCCCAGATCTGAGGTCCCCTAGCTCTTAGCTCTCCATTCTGAGATCACCAGCCACACAATTTAATTCTCAGCTGGCTCCTTTGTGCAGAGAAGAGAGCTGTGGGTGGAGAGACAAGGGTCTATAGAAAGATGCTCAGCTCCAGCTTCTTCTTCCAACTTCTGTCCTCCAGGGCTGGGCACCCAGCAGGCACCCAAGGGATAGGCCTGAAATAAATCTCTGTCCGCCCAGATCACCCCCATCTCCTGACTTAGAGAAAACACACACACACACACACACACACACACACACACACACACACAGCCCTCTGTGGACCCAGCCTGGATTTCAACCAAAGAGAGCAAAGGAAATCATTTATGCCCAACCCACCACAACCCACACCAACTCTACACCCCCCAGACCTGCCCAATCTTCCCTAAGCAGACAGGCCTGCTTTTAAGCCTCCTGTACCCTCCCCATGTCCCTTCTTCACACCCCACTGGCCCTCTCCAATTTTTACAGCAGTTTATACAACTGCTTTTGTGGAAAGAAAATAAAAATCCTTGGGGTCACTGCTCCTGCACTGACCACAATACCCATGGCTTTCTCCCTAACCCAGCCCTGACCTTCCCACCTGGCTCAAGATTTCCTGAGAGTCAGCCAGGGGCTGTGTTGGATGCTCTAGATACAGCAATGGGCCATCCAGTCAAGGTCCAGCACTTGAGAAGCCGGACAAAGTAAACAGATAACTGCAACAAATAGTATGGACTGTGATCAATATAATTAAGAAAGGAAAGAAACCAGGTGCTGTGACAAATTACAGGGGAGTGGGGAGGGGGCCTCTACCAAGACTGGGAAGGCACATTTAAGTTGAGACCTGACAATGAGAAGGAGCAGAGCCAGCCCAATAGAAAACCCTGGACGAACATTCCAGGCAGAGGAAACTACACAAGCAAAGGCCCAGAGAAGGAAAAAGTTTAGGGTGTTCAAGGAGCAGAAGTGATTCAGATGTGGCGATCAGGAAGAACGCAAAGGGGACAATGGTCAGGATAAGGGTGGAGGAGGTCAGCAGTGGCCAGATCATGGAGGGTCTGATCTTTGAAATTTTATTCCAATGGCAGTAGGGAGCTATCAAGGGTTTTAAAGGAATGTGATTATGTAATCACTATTTTTCTAAATCATTCTTGCTGTTCTGTTAAAATAGATTTGAGGTGGGCAGGTGGGAATTTGGGGGAAAGCAGGTAGCAGCTACTACAGCACCTGGGCGAGACCCAAAAGGTGGCTTGGCCTGGGGCAATGGCCTGGGGCCATAGCAGTGAAGTCAGAGCATGAAGAACAAGCCTGAGATAGATTTTGCAGCAAGAGTCAAAAGGACTTGCTGTTGCGCTGGATGTGGGAGGGGGGCAAAGGGAGGAGCTGGTACCATCTGGTCCTGCCTTTAAAGGTAGGTGGGTTATGGGCTATTTAGAGAAGGCCCAGGAAGGTCATATTTGGGGAGTGCAGCCAGGGTTCTGTGTCATCCATATGAAGTTTGCATACCTATGAGACATCCAGGATACCCTAAACCATCAGATGGGTGGCTAGCTAGAGAAGCTGGGGCTGGTGACAAAATCCGCTACTTAAAATCATGAGAAGAGAAGTGATGTACATTTAAGATCAGTGTGTTTGTAAAGTAATGCTTGATTTGAAAAATCAGAAGAAAGAATGAGGGCTTGGAGGATAGGTAAACAGTGGGGAGTCAGGAGAGCGGAGGGGCTGAGGACAGAGCCCTGGGATCCCCCAACCTTTAGAGCTGAATGAAGGAGTTGTCCCCAAAGACAACTAAGGAAGGGCTAGCCAGGGAGAGAGGAAGAAACCCAGAAGTCAAGAGAGGATACTAACTCTAGAAAGAGAGAAGATCAACAAGACCAAGGTGTGGAGGGGGTGGGGGGGTCGGGGGGGAGGGGGGGGTCGTCAAAGAAGACCTGCTTGTAGGGGCGTGGGAATCACTGGAGACCTTGACTGGGGCAGTTTGCGGTTAAGTGGTAGGACCAAGCCGGGTCAGGTGAGCTGAAGGACCCGAGGGATGTGCTCCAGAGGAGCAAGTGCGGACAGCTCTTTGCAGAAGTTCTGCTGTGAAAAGAAGTAAAGAAGTAGATCTGTAGCTGAGGGGGAATGAAGGATGAAGGAAAAAATAAAACAAAAACAAAAAAGGAGCGATAAGTGAGGGGTGGAGGGTATTAAGGCATGTTCTTATCCTGTTGGGAATCGGGGGATAGGAAGCCACTTCTAACGCTGGAAATCGGAGTGTGGGACAGGGAGCAGACCACCTTGGAGCCAAGTGGAGGCATGGGCGTGTGGCGGGAACTGGAATGCTTTCTCCCTGCCCCCCCCCCCAACAAGAGGTAAGGGGGGCAAACGTGGGGCCTTCACTGCACACACGTTCCGATGCACGCCTACTCAACCCTGCATTCGTGCCCACTCCAACGACCCCTGGGGCTTGTTCCAAACACCAAGTTGCCCCCCACGGACTGGCACGGATGTGTCACCACCAGCAGGTTCTGCAAACAACCTGTGGGCACATCTTACCATTCGTGCCAGCCACTGCACTTATCGCGTCGAGGCTGTGGCCCCTTCCTAGCACTAGCTCAGAGGGGGTCCACCGGCCCTTCACCTGCCCAACCCCCAAGGCAGTGGCCTCCCTCAGTCCCTCCCCCAAAGTGAGCACTCAACACACCCTACCCCTTTCCCAGCCTGGCTCCCTATTTGGCTCTCTGGAGAGAGCGGCTCCCCGCCCCCGAGACCACCCGGACAGCCGGAGGGAGGGCGGCCCAGCCTCTCCCCGAGTCCCGGTCGTCGCCCCGGCGCCTTCTCTTCTGTCCCCAGCGCCCACCCCCCGGACCGCCCGAGTCGCCGCGGGGCGCCCGCGCCAGGCTTTGTCTGCGCCCACCGAGCGCGCCCGCCGGGCGCCCGGGGCTCTCCCCTGCTGCACGGAGCTCGGGGAGGGTCCGGCCTGCCCTCCACCCCCGCGCGCTGGCCTGGCCAGCGCAGCCCCCGCCCCGGGATCACCGCCCCGGGCCGGACCACCGCTTCCCCCGGCGCGAGCGAGGGGGCGCGGCGCCCACCGCTGTCCGCGAGCCTCCGGCACCGCCGCGCACCCCAGCCCTCCCGCGCGAGCGCCGCGCTGGCCGCCGGAGCCTTCGGGGCCGTTCGGATCCCCTCACCTTCCCGCGGCGGCCGCAGCTCCTGCGGGCGTGAGCGAGGGCCGGGGGCTCGGGA
>NW_024412427.1:17306412-17329611 GCF_014898765.1 Herpailurus yagouaroundi | reverse complement strand
GGGCCGCGGGGGCCGCGGGGGCCGCGGGGGCCGCGGGAGCCGCGGGCCCCCGGGAGGAGGGGTGGGGGCCCGCCCCCGAAGCCCCCGGCCCAACGCTCCGTCTCTAGCTGGGCACCAAACGTACTCACTCATCCCCAAAAGGAGAGTAACCAGCCCAGCCCTGCCGGCCCGATGCTGGGCGTAACTCGGGTCCAGGCTGCCTGCCAGGCGACCAGCAGAGCCAGGACGCGGGCCTCAGTTTACCCGCAGAGTTGGAGGGAAGAGGCGCCCCTCTCCTCCCGGAGCTGCCTTCACTTCCACAGACCCTTCGCTGGATCTTAGTTGGGGTCAGTGGGTTCGTCCCCAAGGGCCGCCTCATTTTCTCCCCAACACCCGTTGCCTCCCGGCCACCGCCACCGCCACCACCCTCTACCCCGCCTCTGAGACCTCCGCGCCTCAGTCTCCAATCCTAGACAGTAGGGGGTTGGCGCAGGGCGCACTCACAGAGCCACAGCCTGTCACTTCGCAGCCCACTACGTGGAAATGGCCTCTGTAAGAAAATAGCCTTCGCTGGGACGCGCTGCCTCATCCTTGGTTTAATAAAAAACAAAAACAAAAACAAAAACAAAAAAAAACAAAAAAAACAAAAAAAACGAAGCAAATAGGTGTGAAACCGAAGCAAATAGGTGTGAGGGTCACTTTGTCTTTTCCTTTTTAAAAAAATCATAGTTATTTGGAAATTACTTGTTTATTCGCCATTTGAGATTCTGCAAGCACTGCTCTGGTCCCTTGTAGAGTTTTCATGTGTGCCCGTTTATGGGGAAGGTCACTTGGTCTCTGACCATTTCATTCTGTGAACATGTCCAGGGCCTCCTGGAGCTGATAGAGACCCAGTCCAAGGGGGGGGGGGGGGGGGCAAGCCTGGGATGGAAGCCAGGCCCCTGCCCTGAACTGTCTTTCAGGGTGAGGAGGGTGCCACATCTAACCTACACCTCACAGCCAGTCCCAATGCAGAGCATAGGTCCGCATGAGTGCAGACCAGGAGAGCAGAGATGACCCTACAGAAATGGGGTTTGATGCTCCCCTGCAAAAGGGACCCACTAAGCGTACTGGTTAAGGGGCAAGGACATGGTGCATTTGAGGTGAAGTTTCTTCTCAGTAGAAAAGTCCTGGTCAGGGGCGCCTGGGTGGCGCAGTCGGTTAAGCGTCCGACTTCAGCCAGGTCACGATCTCGCGGTCCGTGAGTTCGAGCCCCGCGTCAGGCTCTGGGCTGATGGCTCGGAGCCTGGAGCCTGTTTCCGATTCTGTGTCTCCCTCTCTCTCTGCCCCTCCCCCGTTCATGCTCTGTCTGTCTCTCTCTGTCCCAAAAATAAATAAAAAAACGTTGAAAAAAAAGAAAAGTCCTGGTCATTGCCCACGCTAGTCCCTTCATCCAGAAAGCCTTTCTGCCCCAAACCCCTGTATCCCCTTCGAGTTTAATGTCACCTTCCTCAGTGAATCCTTCCCTGTCACCAAGGAAGCAGAATGCTTTTGAGTAGGCTCTCAGAATTAGATTTCCTGGGTTTGAACTCTGCCTCCATGTGGCCTCCCTGTGCTCCAGTTTTCTCATCTATAAAATGGGACTAAGAAATAATACCTACTCCAAAGAGTCATTGGATTCAATAAAAATGCTAACATGGGCTTGACAGATTACAAATGACAGAAAACTACTCAGAATGGCCTGGTGTAAGCAAATAGGACATGTATATGCTCACATAACAGAAGACGTCAATGGTCTGAGAGCTGCACACCAAGAGGTTTGAAAACTACCAAGACTTAGTCTTCCTGTCCTTATCTCTCTTCTCTGCTCCTTGCTGTGGCAAGATGGCTGCCAGCAGCTGTAAGTACCAACCTCACAGCTCAAGTCCTTGTTGCTTTCAGCTGTCCCAGCAAAAAGCCAAGGTTACACCAAGTTGGCTCTGCTGGGTCACATATCATTGTTTGGGCCTGAATCACATGCCCAGCCCTGGAGTCAGTCCCATCCTAACCACAGGGATGCGGAGTGAGGAAGGGTGATGTCAGGGCACTGTTTACAATTAGAAGGTGAATGGACCCAGAGCTGTGTGCCAGACACACAGAGAGTTCACATAAAAAAAAAAAAAAAAAATTTGGCCATCGTTGGGAGCCTTCATCAAATTTCAGGGGTGGCCAGTACCTTTTGAACACCCTTCTGTGTTTAGGGAACTTTCCAGGAGCACGAACCCTGCCCCCCCTTCTCCAAAGCCAAAAATGCTCCTTCCCAGTCTTCTCTGCAGCTGGGGTGCTGGCACGAACCAGGCCCTGCAACCAGATGCACCACTGAAGATTTTTATGTGGAAGCGAGCATGTGGGAAGACAGGCGTCACCCAGAATCCATTCAGGAAGATGGTAGCAAGGACGGCCCTGGAGGCATCTGGCTGTAAGGATGACTGTGACAGAGGTGCCAGAACACTTGCCTAAGGACATGTCAGTTGTCTCTCGCTGCATAACAAACCACCCTCAAAACTCAGTGGCTCCAAACAACAATTTCTTATTTCTCACAACTCTTTGGGTGGACTGGGCTCAGCTAGACAGCTCTTCTGCCGCGTGCTTGACTGGGGCTGGAACAATCCAAACGGTTTCTCTCTCCATGGGACCTCTCCTGCAGAATAGCCTGGACTTCCTTACAACATGGCAGCCGGGCTTCTCTCTGGGGTGAAATGGAAGCTGCCAGGCATCTTGAGGCGTAGACCCGGACGTGCCATTTCATTATTTCTACCACACCCTATTGGCTTAAGAAAGTCACCAAGCCAGCCCCTATTCAAGGGGAGGGTAAGCGGACTCCACCTCTTGATAGGAAGAGTGCAGTGTGGTATTAGTTTGGAGGGCTGCTGCAGGAGAGTCGCACAAAGTAGATGGCTTAATCAACAGAAATTCCTTGTCTCACAGTTTTTGGAGGCTGGAAGCCCAGGATCAAGGTGTCTACAGGTTCGCTTCCTTCTGCCAGGGAGAATCTGTTTCATTGCTGTCTCCCGGTTTCTGGTGCTTTGCTGGCAATCTTTGGTGTTCAGGGGCTTGTAGATCCATCACCCCAATCTCTGTCCTCATATTCATCTCCTCACAAGTTCCCCCTGTGTGCATGCCCCTGTTCTGTGTCCAAATTCCCCTCCTTATAAGGACACCTGTGGATTAGGGCCCATCCTAATAATTTCACTTCTACCTGATTATCTCTGTAAAGACACTATCTCCAAATACGGTCATATTCTGAGGTACTGGGGATTAGAACTCCAACATATCCAATAAACGTATGGGGGAGACATAATTCAACCCATAGAAGATGAGCACGCAAGAGTGCAAGGAATCCTTGGTAGCCATCTTACAGATAATCTATTACAAAGCAGAAGCCTCAAGGAATACACACCTCTCTCTTATCTCCAAGAATGGATTTCTAGGGTACACAGTTTCAGATTAGGGCCTAGAACTTATTTTATTTTATCCTATCCTATCCTATCTTATCTTATCTTATTATTTCTTAGAGAAGGTAAGCCAGGGAGGGGCAGAGAGAGAGGAAAAGAGAATCTTAAGCAGGCTCCACGCCCAGTGTGGAGCCCAACATGGGGCTCAATCCCACAACTGTGAGATCACGACCTGAGCTGAAATCAAGAGTCAGAAGCTTAACTGCTTAACTAGCTGAGCCGCCCAGACACCCCAGGGCCTGGAATTTTAAATACTTCTTACAAATCCTACCACCACCACCAGCTACCTTGGGTACAACCAATTTTTCTCTACCCACCCCCACCATGAGCCAAGCGGGTCTTTGGAGCCTGATTGGTGCAAAGTGGATTAGAGCTAAAATGGTTCCCTATTGCTTCCTCCTGGAACAATAGGTCAGGTTTAAGCACCTGACTAGCTGTGAGGCCTTGAGCAAGTTCGGCAAAAGCTCCCTTTTGTCGTTCTTAAAATGGGGGTGATGACAGGAGCCTGTGGCTCAGGGTTGTGACGAGGATTAAAAAGGAATAAGAGATATAAAAATCAACATCCAAGCCATCAGGCCCCCTCTAGATATCAGTAGTTATTAGCATCAGTCTCTGCCACATCCATACAACTGATTTAGATTCTGTTTTGTGTTGAAACATTAGTCAAGCACTGATCACAGTGAGACTTCACATATGTGGAGCACTTTATAGTTTACGAAGCACTTCCACACCCACCACCCCGGGGAGAGGTTAGAGTAACAAAGAAGGGCTTTAGGAAATTTACTAATTATAAGTAATGCTGGTTTCTGTAAGAAAGAGACCCAAGAACACAGTGGTTCAAATATAACAGAAATTCATATCTTACCTGGACAATAAAGAAGTATTCCTATTTCATAACAGCTTTCCTCCGCATTGTGATTCAGGGATCTAGGCTCATTCCAGCATGTGCCTCCAACAACCATCAAGGTCTTGTATTCATCAGCACAAAGCCAGCCGCAGAAGAAAACCTTAGCTTGAAAACTAACATTACTTCTACTCACATACCATTGATCAAAACCAGTCTCATGGTCATACCTAACTGCAAGGGAGGCTGGGAGATATGTTCTAGCTGTGAATCCAGGAAGGGTAGAAAAGTGACTTTTGGTGACCAGCCAGCAGTCTCTGCTATGAGGAAGTTTTTAAAAGTTCTGGAAGGGATGGGACATGTAGCCCCAAGGAAGCATCATTCACTCCCAAGGAAGGTATAGTGGGTTGACTTAATGGACACAATTCTTCACTTCCCGGTGTAGTATTTTGCATCCATATTCTTGCCACAATTGAGACAGGTGGAGTGTATCTTCCCATCCACTGATGTTAGGCTTGAACGTGTGGCTTTCTCTAGCCAATGAAATGGAATAGAAGTGGTGGTGAGTCTGTTTTGAGCCTCAGCTTTAAGAGTTCCTGCATGTTTCCACTTCCTTTTGTTCTTTCTCCACCTCCATTAGAAACGTTCCCCTGGATAGCTACTGCCTTTTAGCCTGGAGCTGCAGATGAACACACGAGAGGCAGACCAGAGCTCAGCCCAGAGCCAAGAGCCAAACTCACCCAGACCATATCTTGAAGCACCTATCTGATCCAAGCCTAGATCAGCTAACATGCAGCCAACCTGTAGATGCATGAGAGCAGCACAGCCAACCCAGCCAGCAAACATACACGTGAGAAATGAATACTGTTGTGTGTTTTGTGGTTGTTACACAGCACTGTTGTTGCGATAGCCAACTGATAAAGGCAAAGAGCAACCTCACTTACCCGGGCTTTTCATAAGTATGTCAATTCCATGTGACTGAAGAAAGAATTAGAAAACAAGAGACTATGTGGCTCAAAACCAGACCTGCATAGCCATACAGTACGTGAATATTGCATCTGATGTCAAGGCACATTTCTGTATACTTCTGTCTGTCCTCTCCCCATATCCTGACTGGTCTCCTGAGGTTTCTCCACCAGGACAGGAGTACCTGATCTTCCGCCAACGTCTTTGGCTACTATATGGTTGTCCCGATGGAACGATGATGTATCAACGGAAAGACACTAACAGACCCAGGCAAAGAAGGCAAGTTCCATCATTGTGGGTAAGCCTACAACTTTGTACACCCAGGAGTGGGAGACAGTGCAGCAGGCTGTGATGGAGAGACTAGCACCCATGGCCTTCAGGTCCCCACTGAAGGAAACCGGCCACTGCTGAGACCACCCCATCAAGATGAGGCTCCCAACAGGTCTGCTAAAGCAGGTCTTCTCAGACTGCAGACAAAGCAACTGTGAAAACACAAATTCTGACTCTGCAGGTCTGGGGTGAGGCCTGAGATTTAAGCTCCCAGTTGAATGCCACTGGTCCTCAGGCCAGACTTTGAGTAGCAAAGCTCCAAAGCGATGGTATCACTCTCAACTGCACACTGGAATAACCTGGGGAGCTTTTAAAAGCCCCGACACCTGGCTCCCATCCCCCCACAGGCAGGGGGCCTGTGGAGCACCTGGGAACTCTGGCTATTCCAACGTATAGCCACTGTTCTAAAAGCTCCCTTCACTGTTTTCAAGGGATACGTGCCATCTTGCCCCCTCTCCACTTTTCTGGAGGCTCTGGCTCTCCGTTTGCCCACCCTTTGGCCAGGTAAGAGAATTCAATGTTTTTAACTAAAGTGATTCCCACGTTGTCAAAGAAGAAACAATTATGGGTGCCTGGGTGGTTCAGTCGGTTGAGTGTCTGACTCTTGATTTCTGTTCAGGTCATGATCTCACGGTTGTGAGATCAAGCCCCAAGTCAGGTCTGGCTCTGCACTGGCCGTGGAGCCTGCTTAAGATGCTTGCACATGCTCTCTCTGTCTCTCTCAACTCTGTGTGTGTGGAAGAAGGAGGAGGAGGAGGAGGAGGAGGAGGAGGGGAAGGGGAAGGGGAAGAGGAAGGAGGAGAAAGAGACGGAGAAGAAGAAGAAGAAGAAGAAGAAGAAGAAGACGACATATATTGTGGTGGCCGGGTGGCTCAGTCGGTTAAGTGTCTGGTTTCGCCTCAGGTCATGATCTCATGGTTCCTGGGTTCAAGCCCTGTGTCAGGCTCTGTGCTGACAGCTCGGAGCCTGGAGCCTGCTTCGGATTCTGTGTCTCCCTCTTTCTCTGCCCCTCCCCGGCTCATGCTCTGTCTCTCTCTGTCTCTCAACAATACATAAGTGTAAAAACATAAAAAGCACGTATAAAAAGGCAAAACAGGAAGGCAAAAATGGAGTCCTTTAAATTGAACAAATGTGACCTTTTGAAAATCTCACTCTCCTGCCCTTCTTTTCCTCGTTCCCTCTTGCACAGCACAAACCCCCCCAGGTCTCCCTTCCATCCACTGGAAAGCTGGCTAACAGGATGAGCAGGGCTTTAACTAATTCACAACCAAGGGAAAATACACGGGAAATGTGTTGCTTTTTAACCAGGATAATTTAATAGCTGTTTTATATCAAAACAAGGATAGGAACGTGGGATTGAGCTTAAATTTTATGTGCATTTTTGAGGTGAAATCCCAGACTTGAGAATAATGCAGGGTTTGCCACTGACGGCCTCTGGATGGGGGGTTAAGGGTGGGGGCCAACCTTTGGGGGACTTAGAAGGGTTGCCAGATTTAGCAAATTAAAATACAGGACACTCAGTTCAATCTGAACCTCAGACAAATAGACTGAGTGGCAGAGTTGGGCACCCCCAAGCCCAGGTCTGTCTGGCTCTTCATCATAACAGTAGATACACAGTCAGGCTATGAGGCAGACCCTGGTGAGCTCCAGATGACCTCAGGAATTCCGAGAATCCTCTCGAAACATCAAGGGGCATCCGCCTAGACTCTTAGCTACTGTGGATTTTGTTTGTTCTTTGGGTTTTTTTTTGTTTGATAATCTTTGTGTGCTTGGGCCCTGGGCTCAGAGCTTAGTAGGAGTCAGGTCCCGGGTAAGCACCCTGAAAACAGCGTCATCCTCCTGGCCTTCGTACCTCCATACCTCTGTTTAAATGCCCATCACGACCACCACCTGTCTCCCCACAGGTCGGGCCTGCCTCCTGCCCCTTTCCCCACTCATACCACTAACCCCGGGAAGCATCGTTGATCAATCCTGAACAATGCCACTGCATAGGATGTGGGGAAATCAAGAAAAACAAACTAAAATGTGTGTCTCAAGTCCCATGAATTAGGAGGGAAGGGCCCAATCAGGAGAGGCAGAGCAGAGGGGACGCGGGGAAGACTGATCCATTCCACAAGCCTTTTGCCTTCTCTGCCCCTATCTCCCTCGTGCAGAAATGGGCACGCTGAGCGAGCTGCCTTCTGACACTGTTATTCCGGGCACTGCCTTTCTTGCTTCTGAGACCTCCCCACTCCTGAGGAGTTGTGCACTGGGCACTCAGCTTCCGTGGGGAGATCTTGTCTGAGCCCTGTGTTTGTGCCAAGCACGCTGGGCCATGAACCCCAGCAGCAGAGGAGGTGACCTCGGCCCAGCTGATTGCCCCACAGCATCCCAGACATCAGACCATTAGACCAGGACCTCCTGGCACTGGTAAGGCAGACGGACCTGGTCATGGCTGAGTGTGTATGCCTGTGTGTCAGCACCCTGGTCCCCACCCCACCCTGGGGGGGCTGTGGACAACCTCACTGACCACAACGCACCGTGTCAGCAATAAGTAAACAGGATGGATTGATTGCTGCCTCCATAAGCGGAGAGATGCCAGTCACCATCTAAACAGGAAAGAAAACAGCCTGTGGGGAGAGAAGCCTTCACTATTCTCTGTCATGTAGGAGAGAAGGGGGAGGAGACAAACAGAGAAAACCAGATGGACACAGGAGTGAAGGAGAAGAAACACTGACGGAGTCAGACCCAGGAAAACAGGCAGCGCCAAATCCAAGGTTTGGGGGCTGCTGTGTTTATACCAGCTGCTCAGTGCCCTAAACCCTACCCTCCTCCCCGTGGAGGCCTCCCGGCTCCTCCTACAGGCCCTGCTCAGACTACAGCTTGTCCTAGAAATCCTCAAGGATAAACCACCCCCAGGGATCCCTCTCTTTTGCACAGAAAAGGTCCAAAGGGTGTCTCCAGCCAGACATATTCCCAGAGGCTCATCTCCTCTCCTTTTGGGTCACTGCTGAGTCTCATATTGTAGGATACACGATTTCTCCCATTTTCAAATAGAGACACTGAACCCTTTGTGGGTCCAGCCAAGGCAACCCCCAAGTGAGGAACAAATTTAGCCGCCTGCATCTAGCCTTTCGACCCCCATCATCCTTCCTGGTCCACTTATCGCTGACCTTTCTCGGAGTGCCCCACCCCCTGCCGTGTCTTGATGGGAGCACCCCCCGGGGCGGGTGACTCAGGTAGGGGGTGGCTAGGGCTGCTCACTTCGTGGGAGGAGCCCTTACCCATGAAACAGACCATCCTCTGAGTCACTAGGAGATCCTGGAGGTTGGGAGAAGCTGACTCATCCTCGTCTCTATTTTGTCGGGGAAGGAAAAGGCCTCACACACGGGGGAATGGCCAGTTCATCGTTCTTTTCTCCCACATAATTGAAAACTGCAATGGAGCCATGTGGAAAGATGGAGCAGGCCCCAAAAAGGTGACATGTGACAACTCTAGAAGACGTGACATGGGGAGAGAAAGGAGAGCCTGGGGTCCTTTCAAACCATGGTGGGCAGGAAACTCAATACTCAAATTTAGATTTGAAAAAAAAAGTACCTTCGAAGGACATTGTTTGTCTTGCAAAATAATCATTCCTTGGAAACCTCTGAGTGTCTTTAAACAGCATTCCATTCGGGGCAGTTGCCCGGGAGGGTTTTAGGTCCATCGGGGAGCTCACAGCGCTAGGAACGGCCGCCCTTCTGACCTGCAGATCGCAGGTCGCCTCCAGCGCCCTCGGTTCCCCCACTCCAGTTCAGAGCTTCTCAGACTTCCAGAATCACCTGGAGAGCTTGTGAAAAACACAGGTGGGTGGGCCCCACCCTAGCGCTTCTGATTCAGTAGGTTTGGGGTGGCGCCCCGTCACCTGCATTTCAACAGGTTCCCAGGTGATGCTTGAGCGGCTGGTCCACGGAACACACTTTGAGAATCACGACTGAGTGAGACCCACCTGCCTGTGCTCCCTGCCAGGAAAAGTCACCCGACCTCGTCACTGGTCTCCCCCTGCTGTCAGGGCCGCAGGGCTCCACAGGGCACTCCACCTTGCCCGCCCCAACGAACTTCCTGAGAAAGGGTGTGGTCTCTTCCCACCTCTGCCTGGATTTGTTCATACCTTCTCCTCTGTCCCCAAACTTCCCACGGCCCCTCGGCCCCTCATGCGCCCAGCTCAGCCGGTGAGGAAGCAAAGGCCACTGCGTTCCCACCCCCAGATCTTCAGACCTGCCCGCCTGGGGCACACTGTCTCTCCCGTGCTACTCAGAAATGGAGGACGTGCGGGCTTGCAACCTAAGGCCTCCCACACCACCCAGTGTCCCTCCTCCTTCGGTTCTCTCTTCGCTCCTACATCTTTCCTCACCCACTCTCTTATGGGAAGAGTGGACCATTCCCATGAGCACACATTCCCCAGCATCTCTCATCTTTTCAAAAAAAGAAAAAAAATGGGGGGGGGGGCGGTGGGGTGGGCAGGGCACCTGGGCGCCTCAGTTGGTTGAGCCTAGGACTCTTGGTTTCCACCAAGGTCATGATCTCACGGTTCTTGAGGTTTGTGAGATCGCACCCTACATTGGGCTGCGTGCTGACAGGGCAGAGCCTGCTTGGGATACTCTCTCTCCCTCGGTCTCTGCCCCTCCCCTGCTCACGCTCAATCTCTCTTTTATAAAAAAATTTTTTAAAAATGTTACTAAGTTTCCAAAAGGGGAGGGGGATGAGCTATCCTAGACCATGCCACACCCAGGTGTCCTCACCTCGGTCAGTCTCTCAGAAATATTCCAGACGGCTGACCCCTGCCTCCAGCTGGGAAGATCCTCTGCTCTGGGACCTGCCTTCCCCCTCCTTCCCCCCGCCCCCTGTCTCTCTCTCTCTCTCTCTCTCTCTCTCTCTCTCTCGAGCCCATGGCTTCAACATGGTGTCTGCTAAATCTGCATCTATAGCCCATGACCATTCTCCTGAGCTTGGATTTTATCCAACTACCTATGAGCATCTCAAACACAACATGCCCAAGACAAAACTCTTGATTTCCCCCGACCAGTTTGGAGGTAAAAAAATTTTTTACCACTTTTTAAAGTTTATTTAGTTTTGAGAGAGAACGAGGGAGGGGCAGAGAAAGAGCGGGAGAGAGACTCCCAGCTCAGGCTTCTCACTGTCGGCACAGAGCCTGGCACGGGGCTCGATCCCACGAACTGTGAGATCATGACCTGAGCCAAAATCAAGGGTCAGACGCTTAAGTGACTGACTGAGCCACCCAGGCACCCCCCAAATTTACCATTTTTAGGTCTGCAGTTTAGTGGCATGAAGGGCACTCGCGGTGTTGTGTAACCATCACAACACTGCCACCCACTACTCATTTCCAGAACTCTTCCATCATCCCAAACTGAAACTCTGTACCCATTAAATAATATTATTTAATATTGTTCCCCACCCCCACCCTCAGCCCTTGGTAACCACCAAGGCTTCTGCTTTCTGTCTCTTTGAATTTGACTATGGCAGGTACCTCTTATGAGTGGAATCTTTATCGTTTTGTGTCTGCCTGCCTACTTTTTCCTCTCTCAATTTCTGCCATCCCCTAATTGCCCAAGAATACTCCCCAACAAATAAACTGGAGATTGGCCAGCAGCTCTGAGAAGGTTCCTGAGGTGTTCCTCAATTTTTTTTCAAGTATTTGTTTTGTTGTTTAAAATGTAAATACGTAAAATAAAACAGCCAAGAAAGACATAACACCATGCTCCTGCTTCTCAAATTTATCATTGTTGACATTTTCTGTCAAACTGCTTTGTCAATTTTAAATGCAAGAAATAAAGCGTTACGATTCAAATTGTAAACTCCTTTTAAGTCCCACCACCAGAGACAACAGTAGATAAATTAAATATACATTGTCTAGCCGATTTTTATAGTGCACACTGAACCTGTATTTCATCTAATCTGAGACACGTCAGTTGTAAGATGCACTATTATTATTTTAAGCCCCACTTAAAAAGAAAATCACCGCCCAGGTGCCTGGGTGGCTCAGTCAGTTTAAGCGCTAGACTTCGGCTCAGGTCGTGATCTCACCACTCATGAGCTCAAGCCCCAGGTCACGCTCTGTGCTGATGGTTCAGAGCCTGGAACCTGCTTCTGATTCTGTGTCTCTGTCTCTTTCTGTCCCTCTCCTGCTCGCTCTCTCTCTCTCTCTTTCTCTCTCTCTCTCTCTCTTTCAGAAATAAACATTAAAAAGGAAAACACTATCAGTTTAACTATGACATGACTTTCTAACCTTAGATTTTTATTTACTTATTAAAAGGCCTCCTTTAGATCTATTTAGTCATATATTTTGTCATACCATATTTCATCAAATCTAAAATGCCATCCATTTTAAGATGCAACCTGATTCAGGAACTTCTTTTTAAGGCTTATCTGTTTTTGAGAGACAAAGTATGAGCAGGGGAGGACAGAAAGAGAGGGAGACACAGAATCTGAAGTAGCCTCCAGGCTCTGAGCTGTCCACATAGAGCCCAACACGGGGCTCAAACTCACGAACTGTGAGATCATGACCTGAGCCAAAGTCAGACGCTCAACTGACTGAGCCACTCAGGTGCCCCCAGAGACTTTTTTTAAGTATCTTAGAGTCAGTGAATTATGGCTTATCACTCATGTGCATAATAAGAAGACATTTTGAAGAACATAAAGTTGGTTAAGTATTCCTAAAACTTCACATCTAAAGTTCCACTCATCTGTGTCACTTTTTAAAAGGTTAGTAGACTTCTTTTAATGTTTATTTATTTGGGGGAGACAAGAGAGAGAGTGCAAGCAGGAGAAGGGCAGAGAGAGAGAGAGACACAGAACCCGAAGCAGGGTCCAGGCTCAGAGCTGTCAGCACAGAGCCCGACGCGAGGCTCGAATCCACGAAGCGCGGGATCATCACCTGGGCCAAAGTTGGACCCTCAACTGACCAAGCCACCCAGACACCCCAGGTTAGGAGACTTCTTAAGAGTTTTAGGTTCTTTGGTTTTTTAAGTTTCAATTCAAGTTAGCATACAGTGTAGTCTTGGCTTCAGGAGTAGAATCCAGTGATTCATCTCTTACTTACGACACCCAGTGTTCATCCCAAAAAGTGCCCTCCTTAATGTCCATCACCCATTTAGTCCTTCCCCCCACCCAAGGCCCCCCCCCGGCAACCCTCAGTTTGTTCTCTGTATTTAAGGGTCTCTTATGGTTTGCCTCCCTCTTTGTTTTTATCTTATTTTTCCTTCCCTTCCCTTGTGTTCATCTGTTCTGTGTCTTAAAGTCCTCATATGAGTGAAGTCATATGATATTTGTCTTTCTCCGACTGACTTATTTCGTTTAGCATAATACCCTCTCGTTCCATCCATGTTGTTGCAAATGGCAAGATTCTATTCTTTTTCATCGCTGAGTAGTATTCCATTGTATGTCATATACACATATAATGGAATACTATTCGGTGATGAAAAAGAACGAAATATATATTATTAATATTAATATGTTACACCTTATTTATTACATATTCATATATTTATGATATATATTAATATTAATATATATATTACATCTTCTTTATCCACTCATCAGTGAATGTGTGTATATATGTGTGTGCGTGTATATACACACTACATCCTCTTTATCCATTCATCTGTCGATGGACATTTGGGCTCTTTCCATACTTTGGCTATTGTCGATAGCGTTGCTATAAACATGGGGGTGCATGTGCCCCTTCGAATCAGCATATTTGTATCCTTTGGATAAATACCTAGTAGTGCAATTGCGGGGTCATAGGGTAGTTCTATTTTTAATTTTTTGAGGAACCTCTGCACCGTTTTCCGGAGTGACTGGATTTAAAGGAAAAATTGAGCAAAACATATAGAGTTTTCATATACCCCCCTCACCCTCCCTCCCAATTTTCCCTATGTTGAACATCTTGCGTTATTGTGGTGCATTTGTTTTCATTGATGAGCCGATTGTTTTTTTCCGATGAGTCAATAGTGATGTATTGCTATTAACTAAATCCAATAGTTTATATTGGATTATATAGGGTTCACTCTTGGTGTTGCGCATTTTATGGTTTGGCAAATGTGTAAGGACATGTAGCCACCATTACAGTGTCATATAAAACAATGGTCTTACTGCCCTAAAAAATCCCCTGTGCTCCATCTTCACCTCTCTCTCCCCACCAAGCCCCTGGCAACCGCTTTTTTTTTTTTCAACGTTTATTTATTTTTTGGGGGACAGAGAGAGACAGAGCATGAATGGGGGAGGGGCAGAGAGAGAGAGAGGGAGACACAGAATCCGAAACAGGCTCCAGGCTCTGAGCCATCAGCCCAGAGCCCGACGTGGGGCCGAATTCGCAGACCGCGAGATCGTGACCTGGCTGAAGTCAGACGCTTAACCGACTGCGCCACCCAGGCGCCCCCCTGGCAACCGCTTTTTACTGTCTCTATAGTTTTGCCTTCTCCAGAATATCATATAGTTGGAATCACACAGCATGTAGCCTTCAGATCGGCTTCTTTCACTTGACCTAAATGGTTAATTGGTCCTCAAACTGTCTGTAAACCTGGAGGGATGTCAGTGTGTGATCATAGTGCCAAATCACTATACCTTTTGGTGAGCTTATTCTCCTCTTTAATAATTTGAAAATTACTTCCCATGCTAGAATAAAAATGCCCTGAGGTGTTTAGAGGTTATTTGTATCCTCATAGGAATAAGGACAGAACATTTGAGGAGGAGGAAAGTTCAGATGTATTCGTCGAATCCAATTCTTGGTAAAGTACGTGGAAAAGTCCTCTGCCAAAAGGAGAGAGAAGGCTGGAAGGAACAGTTCTGGAAATTTGACATGACAACAACCAATGTTTTGGGTGTGTTGGGGACAGGGGGTTGAACACGCACACAAGCGTGTAATGAACAGCATTTACTTTCACGTCAAAGAAAGTGAAATTGTAAAATACCCTGAGGATTCCTTGACTTTTTTATTGTTGTTGTTGTTGTTTTTAAGGTATCAAGTACCTCCAGGAATGTTCACCCTTGTTAGTATCTGGTTCCGTAAGTCTTGAAAACCATTTACGTTGTGTTATCACCACCACAATTGATGTATAGAACAGTGCTATCACCCCAAAATAATCCCTCATGCCCCTTGGTTGTTAATCCCTCCCCCTTCTCCAGCCTCAGGAGACCATTGATCTGTTTTCTGTCCCTATCATGTTGCCTCTTCTGTAATAAATGGAATCATATGGTATGTAATCTTTTGTGTCTGGCTTCGTTCACTTAGCCTACTGCATTTGAAATTCATCAATGTTGTGTATATTAGTAGTTCATTCCTTTTCATTGCTGAATACTATTCCATTATATGGATATATACCAGATTTCATCTATTCACTAGTTGAAGGACATATGAGTTATTTCTTGTTGGGAGATTAGGAATAAAACTGCTGTAAACATTTGCATCCAGATTTATGTGTGGACACTTGGATAAATGCCCAGAAGTTGGATTGCCGGGTCATATGGTAGGAGTGTAGTGACATCTCAATAGTGGTTTTAACTTACTTTTCCACAATGGCTAATGACGTTGAGCATCTTGTCATGTGTTTTTTTGTCATCTGTATTTCTTTTGTAGAATGTCTGTTCAAATCCTTGCCCGTTTTTTATTGGCTTGCTTGTTTTATCATTGAATTGAGACTTCTTTTCATATTCCTGTTTTTAAATAGAAGAGCCTTGAAATGATTCCGTCATGTGTTTCCTTTAACCCATATTTTTCTCTCTGTGGTTTCCATCACATATTTCGAAATAAAGGTAGTCATAGTCTTTCTAATGCAGCAAATAGTCTGACCTCAAAATTACTTTTTCCCAACCTCCTAAAGCATTTCATAGCAGTGCTTTATTTTCCATTCAGTAGCTGCTGAGAATTGGGCAAGTGGCAAAGCCATGAAGAGGAAATGTGTCTGGTGCTGGGAAGTGAACAGAATGGAAAAATACACAGACACGTTTACATCTCTTTCTTTCTTTTTTTTTTTTTTTCTCTTCACCTATTTTTTTGCTTCTTGGCCCTTTCATCTGAGTTCATTTTCCTTCTATCTAAAGCAGTTATTGAACGATCATTAGTAAAGTTCTGCTGGGGATAAACTCAGAATTTAGATTTTTACATTTTATGGAAATGCCTTTATTTCACCTTTCTTAAAAGATGTTTTAGCTGGGTATAGAATTATATGGATTTTTTTTTCCCAATACAGTGAAAGGATCATTCCACTTTCTTCTCACTTCCACTGTCAGCTGACAAAATGTTATATCTTTTTTCTGCCCCCTCTGGCTGTTCTTAATATTTTTCTCTGTGTCTTTGGTCCTCTATATCTAGGTGCAGATTTTATTTTATGTAGACTGTCTGGAATTGAGCTTCTTGAATCTGAGGGTTGGTATCTTTCAATAGTTTCAGAAAATTTTTCAGTTATTATCTCTTCAAATATTGCTTCTGTCCCTATCTCTCTTGCTTTTCAACTTCCAGAACTTGGATTAAATATATATTCGAACTTCTCACTGTGTGCTCTCAGTCTCTGGCCCTCTGTTTGTATTTTCCTTCTTTTTGTCTCTTGGGCTTATTATCTCACTGTTCAAATAAATGCCCACAACATGAATCAAGAGTAATGTATTGGGTAGACTGGTTGCCAATGGCTCCTGTACATCTATTCTAGATACCTGTTAGCTAATCCTCCATTGGCTCAGACAGCATCCATCCATTGTTTTATACAGCTGATATTAACATCTTTGGGGAAAGTACTATTCTCAGAAATTGCTTTATAATTTAAAATCAGGGTGACCCAGTTTGCTTGGGACAATCCCTGCTATCCTTATATAAGTATCCACACTTCTTTCACTCTCATAAGTATTCTGTTTTGAAAATTAAACTATATGAACACCTTATTCACATAAAACACCATGGCATCTTTGGGTTAGTGGCAACTACATATAGCATCACAGTGATTTGCTTATTTTGGAAATCTGTGCTTGTGATATTAATTTCTTTAGTGATTTTGGAATGGACGGTACAATTTTGAGGTTTTTTAAAGAATGCGTGATATTGTCATCATTCCCTATTTGCCTAAAATAATAGTTCCATTTGTCTCTGACATCACTAGACATTAAACTGCTTCTGTTCAAAGTCAGCAAAAAGCTTCTGGGAAACTGATTTTCAAAGCTCCAACAATAGTTGCCACATGATACATCAGCCACACCCACCAGCCTCTAGTTGTCTTGAAATGTCTTTCATGCAATTTGAGGGGGTTGGGAATTTCTCCTGCCTTGAGCCACCTTGCTTGGCAAGTGACAGGCAAGCTTTTTGGCCACAATGCTGCTTTATCCACTCATGGAAATCTTTATTTTATTTCATAAAATCCCTGGTTGTTGTTTTATAAGAAAAAATAGAATTACATGGGGTACCTGGGTGGTTCAGTTGGTTGACTGTCCAACTTTGGCCCAGGTCATGATCTTATGGTTTGTGGGTTTGAGTCCCGCATCAGGCTCTGTGCTTATAATGCAGAGCCTGCTTGGGATTCTGTCTTTCCCCCTCTCCGTGCCTCCCCCCACTCACGCACTGTCTCTCAGAAAATAAATAAACTTAAAAAGTTTAAAAAAAAAAGAGAGAGAGAGAGAGAGAGAAAATAGAATTGCAGAAATTCCTTCAACATCCTGTATAGGCACACTTTGTCTTATCGCACTTCACAGACACAGGATTTTTTACAAATTGAAGGTTTGTGACAATCCTGCATCAGGCAAGTCTGTTGATGCCATTTTTCCAATAGCGTTTGTTCATTTCATGTCTCTGTTACATTTTGGTAATTCCTGCAACATTTCAAACTTTGTTATTATTATATGTATAAGGTAATATAATATGATATAATATGATCAGGGATCTTTGATGTTAACTACTGTAATTGTTTTGGAATGCCACAAACCATGTCCAGATAAGACAGCAAGTTTAATAAATGTGAGTTCTGATTGCCCCACCCACCAGCCATTTCCCTATCTCCCTTCCTCTCCTCAGCCCCCCCTATTCCCTAAGACGCAACAGTATTGAAATTAGGCCAATTACTAACCCTACAGTGACCTCTAAGTGCTCAAGTGAAAGCAAGAATCACACATCTCTCACACATCAATCAATTACTCCCAGAAATGATGAGGTTTAGTGAAGAAGGCATGCCCAGGGCCAATATGGGCTGAAAGCTAGGCCTCTTGTGACCAAACAGTTAGCCAAGTTATGAGTACAAAGGGAAAGTTCTTGAAAAAAACTGAAAGTGCTACTCCAGTGGACACACAAATGACAAGAAAGTGAAACAGCCTTATTGTTGACATGGAGAAAGTTTGAGTGGTCTGGATAGAAGATCGGACTAGCCACAACATTCCCTTAAGCCAAAACCTAATCCAGAGCAAGGCCCTGATTCTCTTCAGTTCAGTTCAATTCTGTGAAGGCTGAGAGAGGTGAGGAAGCTGCAGAAGAAAAGATTGACAATAGCGCAGGTTTGTGCATGAGGTTTAAGGAATGAAACAGCTCCATAAAACAAAAGCACAAGGTGATGTAGCAAGTGCTGAAGTAGAAGCTGCAGCAAGCTATCCAGAAGACCTAGCTAAGAATGAAGGTGGCTACACTAAACACAAGATTTTCAATGTAGATGAAACAGCCTTCTATTGGAAGAAGATGCCAGTCAGGGCTTACATAGCTAGAGAGGAGAAGTCAATGGCTGGCTTCAAAGCTTCAAAGGACAGACTGACTCTCTCGTTAGGGGCTAATGCAGCTGGTGACTCGAAGTTGAAGCCAATGCTCATTACCATGCCAAAAATCCTAGGGCCCTGAAGAATTATGCTAAATCAACTCTGCTTGTGCTCTACAAAAGGGACATCAAAGCCTAGATGACAGCAAATCTGTTTATGACATGGTTTGCTGAATATTTTAAGCCCACTGTTGAGAACCACTGCTCAGAAAAAAAAATCCTTTCAAAATATTATTGGTCAGTTACAATGCACTTGGTCACCTAAGAGCTCTGGTGGAGATATATGAGATCAGTGTTGTTTTCATGCCTGCTAACACAACATCCATTCTGCAGCCCATAGGTCAGGGAGTAATTTTGACTTCTAAGTCTTATTAGTTAAGAAATACATTTTGTAAGACTATACCCACCATAGATAGTGATTCCTCTGAAGGATCTGGGCAAAATAAATTGAAAATATTCTGGAAAGGATTTACCATTCTTGCTACCATTAAGAACATTCATGATTCAGGAAGAGGTCAAAATATCAACAGTAATGGGAATTTGGAAGAAGTGGATTCCAACCCTTAAGGATGATTTTGTGGGATTTAAGACTTCAATGGAGGAAGTTGCAAGAGAACTAAAATTAGGAGTGAAGCCTGAAGATGTGACTGAATTGCTATAATCTCATGATAAACCTTAAATGGATAAAGAGTTGTTTCTTCCGGATGAGTAAAGAAAGTGGTTCTTGAGTTGGAATCTACTCCTGGTGAAAATGCTGTGAAGATTGTTGAAATGACACCAAAGAATTTAGAATCTCACATACATTTAGTTGCTAATGCAGCAGCAGGGTTTGAGAGGATTGACTCCAACTTTGAAAGCAGTTCTACTGTGTGCAAAGCTCTATCAACCAACATCACATGATGTTCACGAAAGGAGGAGTCAATCCATGTAGCAAACTTCAATGTTTTATTTTAAGAAATTGCCTACACCTAACGTGGTGAGCATAGAGTAATGTATAAAATTGCCAAATCACTATGTTGTACACCTGAAATTAATACAACATTGTATATCAGCTATACTTCAATTTTAAAAAAGGCAAGAAATTGCCACACCCACCCCAACCTTCAGCAACCACCATTCTGATCAGCCAGCAGCCATTAACATCAAGGCAAGACCCTCCACCAGCAAAGATTATAACTCACCAAAAGCTCAGATGATGGTTAGTATTTTTTAACAATAAAGTATTTTTTTAATTAAGGTATGTACATTTTTTTAGACATAATGCTTTTTCACACTTAATAGTGAATTTGCCTGCCAGCAGCTCATGGCTACCCCTTCTACAGAGAATTGCCCTCAGTTGATGGGAGCCACCTGGAGATTTGCCCCCCTCCCCCAACTGTCAACAGCGGTCTGTAGTCAATGACTTTGGTGGGAGTACAAAACTTCAGCTCACTTGCCTCAAAGTGAGACAGTTCTGTGGCCATTTGTGTTCCAGAACTCCCCATGGATCGGGCTCAGATGGATTCCAGCTGAGATCACATCCTTGCTTAGCTCCTTCCTCTACCTTATCCAACTTCCCTCAGCATCCTTATTCTGAGAGCCCTGTCTCAATAAATCATGTACACAAGAATCTCCAACCTAGGCTCTACTTCTAGGAAACATGACATATAATTGGCATATAACTATAAATGGTAATATTAGAAAACAAGAAAAGCAGAAAATTAGTGTGCTTATCAGCCAACATTAAACATGAGAGAAAAGACGTGGCTCCTGGGTGGTTCAGTGGGTTAAGCATCTGATTAGATTATGATCTCACAGTTCATTAGTTTGAGCCCCGCGTCAGGCTCTGCACTGACAGCTCTTAGCCTGGAGCCTGCTTCAGATTCTGTGTCTCCCTCTGTCTCTCTGCCCCTCCCCCATTCATTCTCTCTCTCTCTCTCTCTCTCTCTCTCTCTCAAAAATAAACATTATAGGAGTGCCTGGGTGGCTCAGTCAGTTGAGCGTCCGACTTTGGCTCAGGTCATGATCTCATGGTTCATGAGTTCGAGCCCCGCATTGGGCTCTGTGCTGTCAGCTCAGAGCCTGGAGCCTGCTTCGGATTCTGTGTCTTTCTCTCTCTCTGCCCCTCCCCTGCTCATGCTCTGTCTCTGTCTCAAAAATAAATAAAAAGTTAAAAAAAAATTTTTTAATAAACATTATTAAAAAAGTGAGAGAAAAGAATAATAAAATAAATCTGGAAAAAAGCAGATGGAATGAAATAATAAAATATGGGAATTAAGTACATATATATTACATAATATATAAGAAGGCCCAACCCTAATAATACTAAAAATGAAAAAAGATGCATAATGATAAAAAAATACAGAAATTTAAACTATAAGCAACTATAAACTATGAACAGTTTTTGTCTACTAAACTTAAAAACTTAGATGAAATTCATATCTACTTAGAAAATATATCTATCCAAAGCTGACTCAAGAAGAAATAGAAAAGATAAGTAATTGCATTACCATTTGAGAAATTTAATCAAAAGTTTAAAAACCTATCTTTTAAAAAGGGGCTCTCGTGATTTTATAGGCAGTTTCTTAAAGCACTCAAGGAATAGATCATTCTAATCTCATGCAAACTGTTCCAGAAAATAAAAAAGAACATGTCCCAAATCATTTTATGAGGTCAGAAAAACCTTGATATCCAAACCAAACAAGAGCAAAGTAAAGAAATATCACAGACCCACATCACTTATAAGCATAGATATAAAAATTCAAAACAAAATTCTACAAACTGTCTGCTCTACTTTATTTATTTTTACTTATTTATTTAAAACAATTTTTTTTAACGTTTTTATTTATTTTTGAGACAGAGAGAGACAGAGTGTGAACAGGGGAGGGGCAGAGAGAGAGGGAGACACAGAATCTGAAACAGGCTCCAGGCTCTGAGCAGTCAGCACAGAGCCCAACACGGGGCTTGAACTCACGGACTGTGAGATCATGACCTGAGCCGAAGTCGGATGCTTAACCAACCAAACCACCCAGGCGCCCCATCTGCTCTACTTTATTAAAAGCAACAACATATTATACCCTAGTTAATTTACTTCCAGAATACAGAAAAAGTTCAACATTAAAATATATTATTCACCTCATTATCAAATTTTAAAAATACACATTTATTAAATTTTTTAAAAATTTAAAAAATCTCAAATGGAAAAACAATTTTTTTCTTAAATATCACTCATTAAAAATTAAAATTCTTGGGGCACCTGGGTGGCTCAGTTGGTTAAGCATCGACTTCAGCTCAGGTCATGATCTCATAGTTCATGAGTTTAAGCCCCGCATCAGGCTCTGTGCTGACAGCTCAGAGCCTGGAGCCTGCTTCAGATTCTGTGTCTCCCTCTCTCTGTGCCCTCCCCAATCATGCTCTGTTTCTCTCTCTCTCTCCCTCTCTCTCTCTTTCTCTCTCAAAAATAAATAAACATTATAAAAATTTGTTTTTACTTAAAATTCTTAAGTAACTAGAAAAGAATGGAACTTCTGAAACCTGGTAAATGATATCCACCAACATCCTTTTTAAAGAGACTCTTAAAAACTGAGAACAAACTGAGGGTTGATGGGGGGTGGGAGAGAGGGGAGGGTGGGGGATGGGTATTGAGGAGGGCACCTGTTGGGATGAGCACTGGGAGTTGCATGGAAACCAATTTGACAATAATTTTCATATTTAAAAAAACAAATAAAAATTTAAAAAAACAAAAAAATAAAAATAAAAAACATACTTATAGAGAAACATTACATTTTTACTCTTAAAATTCTAGAATAAACAAAGAAACTCACTGTCATTGCTTCTATTTGCCTTGTATTGGAAGTCCTGGCCAGACTCCTTCCAAAACTTCAGGAAAACTAACTTCACATAGAAATAAGGAATAGAAAATTATCAAGGCCAAATCCTATATAATGTAATTATTTTTTAAAAAGGAGAATATGGGGCAAAATAACATCCCTACAGACAATGAACACGACTCAGAAAGATGTGCCCACAGTGTGCTGTTTCGAAGGGGCACATGCACCCCAATGTTTATAGCAGCAACAATAGCCAAACTATGGAAAGAGCCCAAATGTCCATCGCTGGATGAATGGATAAAGAAGATGTGGTATATATATACAATGGAGTATTACTCAGCAACCAAAAAGAATGAAATCTTGCCATTTGCAACGACATGGATGGAACTGGAGGGTATTATGCTGAGTGAAATGAGTCAGTCAGAGAAAGACAATAATCACATGACTTCACTCATATAAGGACTTTAAGAGACAAAACAGATGAGCATAAGTGAAGGGAAACAAAAATAATATAAAAACAGGGAGGGGGACAAAACAGAAGAGACTCTTAAATATGGAGAACAAACAGAGGGTTACTGGAGGGGTTGTGGGAGGGGGGATGGGCTAAATGGGTAAGGGGCATTAAGGAATATACTCCTGAAATTATTGATGCACTATATGTTAACTAATTTGGATGAAATGGGCAGAAAACATGAATAGACACTTCTCTAAAGAAGACATCTGGATGGCCAACAGGCACATGAAAAGATGTTCAACGTCGCTCCTTATCAGGGAAATACAAATCAAAACCACACTCAGATATCACCTCACACCAGTCAGAGTGGCCAAAATGAACAAATCAGGAGACTATAGATGCTGGAGAGGATGTGGAGAAATGGGAACCCTCTTGCACTGTTGGTGGGAATGCAAATTGGTGCAGCCGCTCTGGAAAGCAGTGTGGAGGTTCCTCAGAAAATTAAAAATAGACCTACCCTATGACCCAGCAATAGCACTGCTAGGAATTTACCCAAGGGATACAGGAGTACTGATGCATAGGGGCACTT